>NC_133650.1:130690011-130805807 GCF_009905375.1 Apium graveolens | reverse complement strand
GATAAAATGTCTATATGAAAAACCAACGTGAGAAGAAGAGAGGAGAGGAGAGAGAGAGAGAGTAAAAGCAAGTAGAGAGAAAAAGTATGAAAGGAAATAAAAGATTAAAAAATCCTCTCTCTGTCGTACTTATACTCTGAAAAAAAAATGTTACCGTTGGACACCTGTCAGACAGGCAGTAATAACGGATAGTTACTGGGCGTGAGAAAACAGTAATCATTACCTGCCCACTGGCCTTTTTTCAAGGAAAAACCGTTCCACTTACCCATATATTCCATTAATCAAGGTGAAACAGTTTTAATTCAAAATTGAAACCGTTCCCACTGATTTAATTATTTTTCACTGCATTATTAATATTCTGAAAATAAATCAAGTGAAAATGACCAAGATAAATCAGATGAGTAAGTACTGATAAAGGTAAATCAGAACTTAAATTAAAACAGAATTTATATGGTCATCAAAATATGAATCTTTATCAGGATTTATCAATGCATTACAAAATAACTTAGAGACAAAATCTTGAAACAAAAACAAATTTCATTAACATATCAAGTGAATACATTCATGAAATTGAAATTACATCAGTACTTGTACAAGATTTCCCTAAGCTGCTAAACCTAACGTCAACAGCCTTTGTCCTAGCTCAAGAAGCAGGGCAAGGCTGATGATGAAGAAAAACAGGAAGAAGAAAATAAATCATTTCTTCTTCCTACTCTCGACAAACAGAATGGCGAGTCGAATGATTCGCTCTTGCTGGCAGAGAGCTTCTAGCCTTTCCTCCTCCAATCACTCCAGATGGCGATGGTAGTCCATATAGAAGAACAGGAGGTGGGTGAGTACCTCATGTGGGACAGAGTCTCATATCTCATCAGGAATGGCAGTGACGTGCCATTCCTGCTGCCAATCGGCACAACTTAGCTCCATATTGAAAGTTTCGTAGTTCAAAAACATGTTGTATCTGACCATGGTGTTTTTGAAAGAAAAAGTATGAAGGTAAGGTGATGTTGAGAGAAAAGATTTGATGGGAAGGCTGATGTGAAGTGGTTACTTATATAGGCAAGAGAATGCCAGGAGACGCAAAGGAATTTAATGTTGACAGGTAGAATGAATTCTACCTCGTCTCCCCAGACTTGGAAAAAGAAAAACATTCATTGGAAAGAGAAAACATGGTTTAATGCGCACAAGAAGCAAGTAAAAGTTGACTGTTCAAGTACGAATATCATTACCCCTAACCATAGTGACTATTAATCTTCCACTTCAACATATTCTAGTTTGAACCGAGACTGTTATCAAATTTTATCCATAGATAAGTCAAGTAAAGAATTAGACTTTAATATCAGAACTTAGACTTATATCAGAACTTAACAATCATCAGAACATAATTTCGTAACTCGAAAAAGGAATGCCTATCTGAGTAAGTCCTCATATAAGTTCTGAGTTATATTCTTCAGAACTTAATCAACAGAACATGCAATCAGAACTTGTCCTCAAAGTTTGTGCAAAGTGACACAATGACTGTTTATCTAAAACAACATAGACCACCACAGTAATTTTCATCATTCATATGGAGTGAGTAGTGTGTGCATTAAGCTAAATGTCAGACAAAGAGTAAAGTCTAATTCACTTCAGTATATCTTAGAAATAAGGTATAACTAAAACTTTGCTAAAGAGCTGTCATTATTCTGTAACCTACTGTTGAATGAGTTCATGCTTGAGTCTACCTCAACTATTGTGTGCTAATTTTATGCATCTTTTTGAATTCCATTTTACAGTGGCTTCTCAGTGTAAGTGAGTCACGACTGCTGATCAGAATTTATGCTATTATCAGAGTATTTCTCCAGTAATCATAGAGTGTGAAAAGTCACCAAGAAAATATTTTGCTTTTCTAATGCATATTTACTTAATACCAGCAATGCACTTGGGTCGTCCCTTCCACATTTTTACTCTAGATCTCAAAGGAGTACCTGATTTTATTATTTGATCCTTTAGCTTTTTCTAGGAGAGGTTTATCAGCACTTAGTGCATTCAGCAGATTTACTAGTATCAGAACTTGACAGATGAGTAGCATTATTCTAATTTGTGACTTAGTAATAAGATAAACAAAGTAAACTCAACTTAGCTCTATTAACAGAATTTGCTTGTGTCAATAGATTTCCACAAAAATAATTACTTCTTACATGGGATCATTTGATCATTGAAGACTACTAGGTCAGCATCTAACACAGTTATCCTCATAGGATTGAATAGTTACTTTAACAGACATATCACTTATCAGAGTTTAGAAACATATATCAGACAACAGTCAGTACTTAAACACATTTATCAATTAATCACAGAATACACAAAGAGATTAAATTCTATAAATACTGATCATAAAGTTTGATAAAATAGAACAAGACTAGGCAGATTTAGAGAAAGAACTTGAAACCATTCCAAGTTCATTTACCAATCTTGTAAAAGTGGCTTCACACAATGGTTTTGTGAAGATATCTGCTAGTTGTTGATCTGTTGGAACAAAGTGTAATTCCACTGTACCTTCATCCACATGTTCCCTTATAAAGTGGTACCTGATGCTGATGTGCTTTGTCATAGAGTGTTGAACTGGATTACCTGTCATAGCAATAACACTTTGATTATCACAGTAGATAGGGATTTTGAAATATGTTAACCCATAATCCAGTAACTGTGAGGAATGTATGTGCATTAGTTTGATGATATGTTTAACAAAATACTTAAGTAGAAATTTAGTGTCTGTAGCATCAACGGATAAGACCACTTTGGCTATCCGTTGATGGTGTAGCTTTACTTAGAAATAAGTCTAGTGTTGTAGCATATTTCAGTCTCTGTATTTAAAATGTAATTCTTGGAAGTTGAGAGAAACTATGAGTCATGTTGACTACTAGATGATATGCAGATAGGAAGGCCAATTGTAAATACTTCATGCCTTGTAATTTTGTATAAGTGAAGTGGTATCAACGGATGACTTAAAGACCTTCAACGGATGAGAAGCTAAGCTTCAACGGATGTCTCTAAAGCTTCAACGGATAAAGTCATCAACGGATAACATCCTTCAACGGATGAGTGCATCAACGGATGAAAGCTTCAACGGATAACATCCTTCAACGGATGAGTGCATCAACGGATGAAAGCTTCAACGGATGTTCTGATGATTAGCCGTTGATAAGAGGTAGTTGTACCTACAGACAGAGGCACATGGGTTGATAGAGACAACTGAGATGTGGTAGCCGAATTTCAGGAACAACAGAAAAAGCAGCCGTGCTTCTCTAGTACAAAGATGCAATAGTCAACAAAGTACTGGAGTGAACAGGAAAAGAAGCAAGTGAAGATCTTATTTTATTACTGTATTTTATATTGTTCTTCACTTGTACACTTGGTAATATATAAACCAAGTAGAAGCTAGTAATTAGATGTGAGATTTTCCAGAGCTGTTTAGAAAAATATTGAGAGAAAATTCATCTAGTTTGTACTAGGATGCAGCTGTGATCAACATTGTTTAATCACAGATTTTCTAAAATACCATCTCTGGTGGAACAACAAATCCACCAGAAAAGTTTTTAAGGTCTGTTGTGTTCTTTACATTTGTGCTTGAATATATATCTGTCTGTATTAGCTTAAAGCAATTCACACACTTGTTCTTCTTAAACACACAACTTTCATAAACTGCTCAAAACTTGAAAAAGTTTTGAGATTTACATTCAACCCCCCTTCTGTAAATCTCATTGTTAGTCCTCTAGGAATAACAATTGGTATCAGAGCAGGCTCTTGACATACAAAGAGTTTAAAGATCTTGGAATCTAACAAAGATGAGTAAGAAGGATATTGGAGTAAAGATCCCAGTTCTTGACAAAGACAGTTATCACCATTGGAAGGTGAAAATGCACCTTCATCTACTCTCCCAAGATGAAGGTTATGTAAACTGCATTGAGAATGGTCCTCACATTCCCCACAAAGTAGCAACAGTCGCTACAGCCACAGTTGCTGTTGGTCAATCCATTCCAAAACCTAGAGCAGAATGGACAATGGAAGACACAGAAGAAGTCCACAAGGATAAGAAGGCTATGAACATTTTGTTTAATGGTCTTAACATGGATATGTTTGATAATGTGATAAATTGCACAACTGTCAAAGAGGTTTGGGACACAGTTCAACTACTGTGTGAAGGTACAGAACAAGTGAAAGAAAACAAAATGCAGCTTCTCATTCAACAGTATGAATACTTTCATTTTGAAGAAAATGAATCTTTAAATGAAACATTCAATAGGTTCCAAAAGCTGTTGAATGGACTGAAGCTGTATGGAAGAGTGTACTAGGTGAAGGATTCAAATCTTAAATTTTTAAGATCCTTGCCAAAGGAATGGAAACCCATGACTGTCTCCTTAAGGAACTCTCAAGATTATAAGGACTTCACTCTTGAAAGATTGTATGGAATCTTGAAGACTTATGAACTAGAGCTGGAACAGGATGAGGTATTGGAGAAGGGGAGAAAGAAAGGAAGTTCAGTTGCATTGGTAGCTGAAGATGAGAGGAAATGCAGACAAGAAACTGCGAGATCTACATCAAACTCCAAAGATGGTATAAGAAATCAGGAATCAAGCAAGGGGAAAGAGCAAGTTGCTGAAAATGAAGACAACTCCAGCCAAGATGACTCAGATGGTATTGATGAGCATCTTGCATTTCTGTCCAGAAGATTTGCAAAGATGAAATTCAAGAAAAACACTAGAGCCACTAAACCTCACAAAAACACTGTGGACAAATCCAAGTTCAAGTGTTTCAACTGTGGTATAAGTGGACACTTTGCAGGTGAGTGCAGAAAGCCAACTTCTGAAAAGAAGAAATTTGAACAAGTAGATTACAAAAAGAAATATTTTGATCTACTCAAGCAAAAGGAGAGGGCTTTCATTACTCAAGAAAGGGACTGGGCAGCTAATGGAGATGAAGAGGATGAAGATGTGGAGTATGTCAACCTTGCTCTCATGGCTGATTCTGAAGAAAATGAAGTTAGTTCATCAAGCAATCAGGTAATCACTACTGACTTAACACAGCTTACTAAAGAAGAGTGCAATGATGCTTTTAATGACATGTCTACCGAATTGTATCATTTGCGTGTGTCTCTTAAATCTCTTGCTAAAGAAAATAGTAGGATTAGAGAGAACAATCTGTTTTTAAGTAATAGAAATGCTTTGTTAGAAGATAAGATGATTGACCTAGAGAAAACAAAGTTGTATTGTATATCTGTTGAAAATGAACTAGCTGAATCTGTTAAGAAAGTAGAAATACTTTCCAATCAATTAGAGAAAGAGCAAGAGGTGATTAAAGCCTGGAAGACATCTAGGGATGTAAGTGCTCAAATTGCTAAGGTCCAAGGAATTGAATCATTCTGTGAAACTGCCTGGGATAAAAATAAAAAGAAACTGGAATTAATTGATGGGCTGTCAACGGATGTGGAATCAACGGATGATGAAAGTTATCCGTTGAAGGAAGAAAAGGAACATCCGTTGAAGGTTCCTCAATCAAAACAGGCAGATGTTTCTAAAAGAGAGAATCTAAAGAAACTCAACAAAAAGTTTGGTTCAACTTCAAAGAACTTTGTCAAAGAAGAAGCAAGTACATCCAAAGATGTCAGTAAGGTGAATGTAGGGCACATGACCTTAGAACAGTTAAATAATAGGCTCAAGATGGTTGAGGATAAAAAGGAGTCTAAAAGAAAATCCAACAGAAATGGGAAGGTAGGAGTTAATAAACACAACAATTACACACCTGATAGATATGCTCCTAGAAAAAGCTGTGTGTATTGTAGTAGTGTTAATCATCTATCTGCTAGTTGCAAATCCATTAAGAAGACTCCCATAAATGTACCCTCTTCTATGCCTAATATGTCTGCATCACCTCTGCATGCTATGCCTGTTATGTCTCAACAAAATCCTTATGCACATTTTGTAAACATGCCATATTTTAACAATCCTTATCTTGCTGCATTTAGTATGCCTCAAATGCCATACAATATGCCCATATGGAATAACATGTTTGCACAATCAATGCCTAATAATTTTACAAATGTGCTAAATGATTCTGTGACTAACCCTACACCTCAACCAACTACATCTAAGACCAAGGTTGACTCAAACTTACCTAAGTCTAAAGATGCAGGAGGAATGAAGTCTAGGAGAAAGGCTAACAAGAATGGACCCAAGGAAACTTGGGTACCAAAATCAAATTGATTGATTTTATGGTGTGCAGGGAAATGGAAGAAATCTATGGTACTTGGACAGTGGTTGTTCAAGACACATGACAGGAGATTTCTCCCTGCTCACAGAGTTCAAGGAGAGAGCTGGCCCTAGCATAACCTTTGGAGATGACAGCAAAGGGTTTACTATGGGATATGGCTTGATTTCAACAAGGAATGTCATCATTAATGAAGTTGCATTAGTTGATGGTCTCAAGCACAATTTACTGAGCATCAGTCAACTATGTGATAGAGGGAATACAGTTTCCTTCAATTCTGAAGCATGTGTTGTCACTAGTAAGAAAGACAACAAAGTGGTTCTAACTGGAGTTAGAAAAGGAAATGTATACATAGCTGACTTCAACTCTACAGATGCAGAATCCATTACTTGTCTCTTCAGCAAAGCAAGCACAGTTGAAAGTTGGCTATGGCACAAGAAACTATCTCACTTGAATTTCAAGACAATGAATGATCTAGTCAAAAAGGACTTAGTTAGAGGAATCCCTCTAGTTGAATTCTCAAGGGATGGTTTGTGTGATGCTTGTCAGAAAGGCAAACAAAGGAAAGCATCATTCAAAAAGAAGCTTAAAACAACAATTGATGAACCATTACAGCTGCTACATATGGATTTGTTTGGACCAGTCAATGTATTGTCTATTGCAAGAAAAAGATATTGCTTAGTGATTGTAGATGATTTCTCAAAGTTCTCATGGGTCTATTTTCTTGGATCAAAGGATGAAGCAAGTGAAATCATTATCAATCACATCAGGCAAGTCAACAATCATCCTGACTTGAAGGTTAGAAATATTAGGAGTGACAATGGAACTGAATTCAAGAATTTGACATTAAGGCTGTTCTGTGAAGAAAATGGAATCATGCATGAGTTCTCAGCTCCAAGAACACCTCAGCAAAATGGGGTTGTTGAAAGAAAGAACAGATCTTTAATTGAAGCTGCCAGAACAATGCTTGAAGAATCAAAGTTACCAACATATTTCTGGGCTGAAGCTGTTAATTGTGCCTGCTTCACTCAGAATATTTCTTTGATCAATCAAGCTAAAGGCATGACTCCTTATCAGTTGTTCAAGAGAAGAAAACCAACTCTAAACTTTCTTCATGTCTTTGGATGTAAATGCTTTATACTGAGGAATCACTCTGACCATAAAGGGAAGTTTGATGCAAAGGCTGATGAAGGGATATTTGTTGGTTACTCAGCTGGAAAATCTTATAGGGTCTACAATCTAAGAACCAACATTGTTATGGAATCTGTGCATGTTGTGTTTGATGATAAAAAGATTGATGGACTAACAGATGAGGGACATAATGAAAGACTCAAATTTGACAACATTGAGATATATTGTGATGATAGTGAAGAGGAGACTGATGGAGATGACACTTCAAAAGGGATTCAAAACATGCCCTTGGATAATGCAGTATCCGTTGAAAGACATAGTGCATCATCCGTTGAAGTACAAAATGAAGCATCCGTTGATCATAGTTCATCAACGGATAATCGATTTACATCATCAGTTGATAGAACTCCAAGTTCCCTGCAAAGGACCAACAACTCAGGGGGAGTTTCAACTAGTCAACACTCTGTCTCACATCATGACAATACTGAGGCCACCTCATCTAGAGCACATCTTCCACCACAAAGGAAATGGACCAAGAATCATCCCTTTGAACTGATCATTGGTGATGCATCATCTAAAGTGCAAACAAGAAAAGCCACTCAAGATGAATGTCTGTATAGTAGTTTTCTGTCTCAGGAGGAACCTAAGAAAGTGGAAGAAGCTCTATTGGATCCAGATTGGATATTAGCTATGCAGGAAGAGCTGAACCAATTTGAGAGAAACCAAGTATGGAAGCTGGTAACCAAACCAAAGAACAAGAGTCCTATTGACACAAAGTGGGTATTCAGAAACAAGATGGATGAAAATGGCATTATCATAAGGAATAAAGCCAGACTGGTTGCTAAAGGCTATTCTCAGCAAGAGGGAATAGATTTTGATGAAACATATGCTCCTGTTGCAAGACTTGAAGCCATCAGAATATTTCTAGCCCATGCAGCCCATGCCAATTTCAAAGTCTATCAAATGGATGTCAAGAGTGCATTTCTAAATGGGAAATTAGAGGAAGAAGTCTATGTAAGTCAACCTCCAGGATTTGAAGATCCAAATTTTCCAGACCATGTGTATTATCTGTTGAAAGCACTCTATGGACTGAAGCAAGCACCTAGAGCCTGGTATGAAACCTTATCAAAATTTCTTTTGGAGAATCACTTCACTAGAGGTACTGTTGATAAAACTCTCTTCTTTAGGGATGTTAATGGCTCTAGTATACTTGTTCAAATTTATGTAGATGACATAATATTTGGCTCTATAGATGATAAACTTTGCAAAAAGTTTGCTAAGCTAATGCAAAGTAATTATGAAATGAGCCTAATGGGAGAACTAACCTATTTTCTTGGTTTACAAGTTAAACAAGTTAGTGATGGAATTTTCATTAGTCAAACTAAATATATTTATGATCTTTTAAAGAAGTTTGACTTAATGGAATGTTCATCTGCAAAAACTCCCATGGCCACTGCCACCAAACTTGAATTAAATAAGACTGAAAGGTCTGTGGATATTACAAGTTATAGAGGCATGGTTGGTTCACTTTTATATTTAACTGCTAGCAGACCAGATATAATGTTTGCTACATGTCTATGTGCTAGATTCCAAGCTGATCCTAGGGAGTCTCACTTAATTGCTATCAAAAGGATTTTCAGATATCTCAAGGGTACACCAAATTTAGGTATTTGGTATCCTAGAGAATCTGGCTTTGATCTAATTGGTTATTCAGATGCAAACTATGCAGGTTGCAAAATAGATAGGAAAAGTACAACAGGCTCCTGCCAATTCCTGGGAAACAAGCTTGTATCATGGTTTAGCAAAAAGCAAAATTCAGTCTCTACTTCTACAGCTGAGGCTGAATACATTGCTGCTGGAAGTTGCTGTTCTCAAGTGTTATGGATGAGGAACCAACTCCTTGACTATGGACTTCATGTTGATAGAATTCCTATCTTTTGTGACAACACAAGTGCCATAGCCATAACAGAGAATCCTGTGCAGCACTCAAGGACCAAGCACATTGATATCAAGTACCACTTCATTAGGGAGCATGTCATGAATGGTACAGTGGAACTACATTTTGTTCCAAGTGAACAACAAATTGCTGACATATTTACCAAGCCACTTGATGAATCAACATTCACAAGATTGGTAAGTGAGCTAGGTATGCTTAATTACTCTTAAAATTCATGTCTTTATTGCAATTTGAATTGAAGCCTGAAATATATTAGTTGCTAAGAACAAATTTGACTTTTAACATAGTTTATTCCATCAACGGATGTTCCCTATCCGTTGAAAGTCAAAATTGCTCTATCAACGGATAATCATTATCCGTTGAAAGACAAATACATTTCTGGAATTTTTATCCGTCAACGGATAAAACTGAAGTACCTTTCAACGGATGACAATTTGCCTTATCCGTTGAAATGTCACATCAATCGATTCAGGTGTTTAACAGCCGTTGATTCTATTCTCTTAACCGTTGATACTCATACATACATCTGTATGTATTGGTTTTAAAGGTAGTTTTTAGAATACTTACAGTTTATTCTTAAAACGGCTGAAAATCACTAACGCATATTTATTGATAAATCTTTATTTTATATTTTTGTTTATTAATTTGAGAAAGCATATAAGTCCTTCTGATTGTTCATTTTTACTTTACGCTTTCTTAAAATTTCAAGCATTTACCATTTTCTCTCTGCAAAAACTTCAAGTTATTCTCTGCAATTTCTACTCACAAAAATGGCACCAGTCGTGAAGATTATGTCTCAATCTGGGTTCATCTATGAAAAGAACAATTTCATAGCTTTGGTAGAAAAGAATGAAGCCCACTCAGACTATCACAAAATGATGGACTTCATCAAAAACTGTAAACTTAGCTATGCAATGCTGGAAGCCCCAACAATTTTCTGTGAAGTAGTTGAGGAGATTTGGACAACTGCTGAGTTCAACTCCATGGATATGACTATCTCCTTCACTCTCAAAGGTAAAACTCACTGTATTAACTGTGATGATTTACAAGCATGTTTTAAATTGCCTGAGAACAATGCCATGACACCACACACTGATAGTGATGTATCCAGCATGTTAGATTCCATAGGTTATTCTCTTAACTCTGCTAATTTAGGGAGTATTAGAAGAAAAGGCCTTAGGAAAGAATGGAGTTTCCTTGGGGATGCCTTTATAAAGGTTTTCTCTGGGAAAATTAGTAATTTTGATGCCATAACTTCATCTCTGGTTAATATGCTCTATATGCTTGTTTCTGATAGGTATTTTAACTTTAGCAACTATGTGATGCTAGAATTAGGTACTAGATTAGGTAACAAAGCTAATAGACCTAATAACATCTATTATGCTAGATTCTTTATGTTATTGGCTAACCATGTTGCTGAAGGTTTAGTCATAATCAATGAGAGTAATAAACTCAAGTGCTGGGCACAAGAGAAAAGAGTTCTTGCAGACTTGATGAGAATGGATCTTAACAGCAGTGTGTCATTGGTATATTTACCAATCATGAATGCACCACAGGTAGGTGAGGTAATTGCTTCTACAACTCCTACTTCTTCCAACCCCTCTATTTCTTTATCTTCTAGTGTGGCCATGAAATCTGTGATGCCCCAACAGATTTCTACCAAGGTCACCAAAACTAAACTTTCAAAATCAAAGACAAAGAAAACCACCTCTGTTGTTTCTCAAAAGACAACAGTTGTAACACCAACTATTAACCCTGAGGTGAGTGAACAGGGTGTGAGTGGTGAGGGGAGGGGTGAACATCAAAGAAACCCCCAGGATAAGGAAGGAAAGTTGAGTGCTTCCCAAGCTAGCCAAGCCACAGTTTCTCAAAAAGCTGTGGTGGTTGAAAAGGTATCTAGCACATCCCTAGTAGCATCCTCCCAAAAGGATGTTACTATTGAAAATAGTTCCAAACCAGGAACACAGAACAAACGAGGGAGGGACACTAAAGCCAAACACTCACCAACAAAAGCCTTTATTAGAAGAAAGAAGGCTAGAACCCAATCTTCTACACAGGGTGCACACACTGCACAGATACATCCATCTGTATCTATGCCTTCTCAAACTCAGTTTGATGTGACTCCAATAAATGTGGAGTCACAGCCCCATTCTCTCACAATAATCACACATCAATCACCAAACACTTCATCACCATCTCTGGATGTGGATATGTTATTCCCATCAATTCCTGATTCTCCCTCTTTACAACTCAGGGAGAAGCCCCACTCAAATACAGGTGATCATCATCTCTTGGATGATTTGTTGGATCACCCGCAAATTCTTTCAGATATAATTGAAGGATCTGTGTCACCTCATCTCAAATCAATCTACACAGATTCAACAGTTATATCACTTTCAATTTCAACTTCTTTTCCTTCTTCAACGGATATCACTCATCCGTTGACAAGTGGTTGTTCTTCAACGGATAAGCTTAACAGCAGTTATCCGTTGATAACATCAGTTTCACCTTCAACGGATATTCCACATCCGTTGACAGTCTCTACACAAATAACTGAATTAATCCCAAGTGTAGAAGACATGAATACTGTGCAATCACTCTTAGGATTGAGGGAAGGGAGTGACAATTTGAGTGAGAGGCTGGGTTGCTCCCAGGCAAAAGGAGAGATTGAGAGCTCAAAAATGCATGCTATTTCTTCCAGCATGGCAAAAGTAAGTGAGTGGAGTACCACCTTAGTAGGTGAAGGTGAGGGAGTGAGTTGTGTGAGCCAGGGGGAGCCCCTGATGCAAGAACATAGAGAAAAAGAGAGAAAAGAAGGTACAGTAGATACAAGGGTGGAACCAGCCATTGCTAATGAGTCAATGATTGTGGATGATGCTGAAAAGGAAAGACAATTTCAGCAACATTACAAAGCTGTAATTGATAACATTTCCTTGGATGCTGACACTTTTACTCATCCTGTGACAGCCTATCAACTGTTGGCTGCTCAGGGCAATGAGAAAGCAGAAAGGTCACTACATCTAGTGCACACAACAGAATCTCTTCAAAGGGATAAAGCTGCCATTAACCAAATGCCTTCTACAGCTGGTGAGCCATCTGAGGAATTTGGAGCAAATTCTGATGATGATGACTCTATTTCTTTTGATGGAAGCATGAACTTAGGGGGAGATGAAGGCCCTAGTTCAATTCCAAATCTACCTGAATGGGCCTTGACTAAGGAGTACAGATCAGTGGAATTCAATGTCTTTTTAGTCAAACAAATCAACACTATTCAACAGGCCATTCAGAATACTTCACATGCAAGTATCAAGGCTATCCTTCAAGCTCACCTGGACTCACTGCATCTCATGAAGCTGCAGCAAGTGAAGCAGAATCTGAGTATGGATGATCTCAGGAAGGATATTGCTGACTTGAAAACCTATACTTCAGAAAAATTGGATTCAGTCATGCCCTATGGTACATTGCAGGACTTGGTTTTGAGATTGAAGAAAGAATCTGTTACTGAAAAAAGGTTGGCCAAGTTAGAAGACAGAGTTCAAGTTATTGAAAATTCTGTGGCCACCATTCTTCACAATCAACAATCTCAAACCAGTCTCCTAATGCAGCTGGCAAAAGCACAAGGCTTGACCCCTCTCCTTGATGATAACAAAAAGGGGGAGAGTAAAAGGGAAGGGGAAGGAGAGCCATCTACAAAAGTCAACATATCTAAAGTGCTAGTTCCTGCCATCACTACTTCTCCAATCATTCAAATCAAGGACAAGCCTGATGGAATTGATTTGATTCAGCTAGCAGCAGCTGAAATTCAAGTGAAAGAGCAAAGGAGGAGAATTGATGAAAGGTTGCAACTGTTGTTTGGTTCTACACAAGACAAATCAACATCTGTGAAATACAGCACAAAAATTGAACCAATCAACATGGAGCTCATGCCAGTAGGGAGTCATAAGGTTGGAGAAGCTTCTTCCAAAGAGCTACAAGCTATAATTCTCAAGCCCAATGAAAGATCCAATAATGACTCAACAAAGAATCCTTTAAAAGAAGTGGACTTTCCTTCTCCAAAAGCTGATGAGAACAAGATTTTAGGCAGAAGCATTGCTTATCTCAAAAAGACCATGGATGAGGCTGTAAGGAGAAATAGAGCTATTATCATTAGAGAGGGAAAGAGCATATGTGTGATGCAAGGACATCCCAAATTCTCAATAGCCAAGAAGGAAGAAGACAAGCAATTAAAGGCTGACAAAAGAGCACAAGCAAAGCTTGAACAACAGCTAAAGTCAAGTCTAGTTGAAAAAGAAAAAGGGATTGAAGTCAGGGGTGAAGACAAGACTACAAACCTAGATGAGGTTTTAGGGAGTATATTTGGTGAGAGTGTGGAAGAAAGAGAGGAATGGTAGAAGGGAAACAGAAGAAAGGTCAAGGCACATAGAAGGAGTGGAGATAACACTGAACTAACCAAATCTATATCTAAACCACTACCTTCCATACCTGAACCCCTTGTTGCTGATCCCACAATAAACATCCATGGTGAACCAATCATTCCAAAAGAGGAACCTATTGATTGGGACACTATCAAATTGCCTACCTTTCTAACCACTCTTCCACTACCAAAGAAACAGAAAAGAAAACCAAAATCTACACCTCCCATAACCTCTAAGAAATTCACTCAAAAACAAAAACCTAAGCCTAAGTCACCCATTTCTAAAGATGATTATGTTCACATCTGTGACATAAAAGAAATTTCAGACATTGAACTCTATCTGGATGAGCTGGAGGATGTAAGGGGAATAGCTGCCTACAGACAGTTACCAGAGAGATTAGTGTTCAGATATAAAGGAGCTGGGGAAAGAACATGGCCTCTCCACAGGATTCTGGATGAAGGCTACTCTACCTTGATTAGAGTCTATTCAGCTATACAAAAGGATTCTGGCTTTACCAGAACTGCCAAGACTGAAATTCTCAACAAGATAGCCAATATAAGGAAAACTTGGAGGGAGCCCAATGCTTTACCCAGGACTTTACTCATTCAAGAAAGGGAAATGAAAATTCACAAATCACCTCATTGGTTGATGGAATTTAGAGATGATAAAGGAGTCAGAAGATTTTTCAGACTTGAAGACCAACTCAAGATTGCTAGCAATGAAACTCTCAAAGAAATGCAATCTAAGTTGGATGTCAGTGTTGAAGATGAAGCTGAATTCTTCAGACAACTCCAACTCCAAATTGAGGAAAATGACAAAAGGCTAGGAAAGAAAACCAGGGAACAAAGAAGAAAAAGATGATTTGCTCAGACTAAAGGAGTGTCCTTGGAAACACTGTAAATCTTCAATTATCTCCTAGTACATACACTTTTGCAGCATTTTTAAATTTCTACTTAGTTTCAATTCATATATCTGTTAAGTGTTTTGTTATCATCAAGTTAACCCTGAATTTATGCCTACAATTCTTATAGACATAAATAGGGGGAGATTGTTAGGAATGTATGTGCATTAGTTTGATGATATGTTTAACAAAATACTTAAGTAGAAATTTAGTGTCTGTAGCCTCAACGGATAAGACCACTTTGGCTATCCGTTGATGGTGTAGCTTTACTTAGAAATAAGTCTAGTGTTGTAGCATATTTTAGTCTCTGTATTTAAAATGTAATTCTTGGAAGTTGAGAGAAACTATGAGTCATGTTGACTACTAGATGATATGCAGATAGGAAGGCCAATTGTAAATACTTCATGCCTTGTAATTTTGTATAAGTGAAGTGGTATCAACGGATGACTTAAAGACCTTCAACGGATGAGAAGCTAAGCTTCAACGGATGTCTCTAAAGCTTCAACGGATAAAGTCATCAACGGATAACATCCTTCAACGGATGAGTGCATCAACGGATGAAAGCTTCAACGGATAACATCCTTCAACGGATGAGTGCATCAACAGATGAAAGCTTCAACGGATGTTCTGATGATTAGCCGTTGATAAGAGGTAGTTGTACCTACAGACAGAGGCACATGGGTTGATAGAGACAACTGAGATGTGGTAGCCGAATTTCAGGAACAACAGAAAAAGCAGCCGTTCTTCTCTAGTACAAAGATGCAATAGTCAACAAAGTACTGGAGTGAACAGGAAAAGAAGCAAGTGAAGATCTTATTTTATTACTGTATTTTATATTGTTCTTCACTTGTACACTTGGTAATATATAAACCAAGTAGAAGCTAGTAATTAGATGTGAGATTTTCCAGAGCTGTTTAGAAAAATATTGAGAGAAAATTCATCTAGTTTGTACTAGGATGCAGCTGTGATCAACATTGTTTAATCACAGATTTTCTAAAATACCATCTCTGGTGGAACAATAAATCCACCAGAAAAGTTTTTAAGGTCTGTTGTGTTCTTTACATTTGTGCTTGAATATATATCTGTCTGTATTAGCTTAAAGCAATTCACACACTTGTTCTTCTTAAACACACAACTTTCATAAACTGCTCAAAACTTGAAAAAGTTTTGAGATTTACATTCAACCCCCCTTCTGTAAATCTCATTGTTAGTCCTCTAGGAATAACAGTAACTGATTCTTCATCCAAAGAATCTGTGCACAAGAGCTTCCTGCAGCAATGTACTCTGCTTCTGCAGTTGATGTGGAAATTGACTTTTGTTTCTTGCTGAACCAAGAAACCAATCTGCCTCCAAGAAATTGGCAGCTTCCACTTGTGCTTTTCCTGTCAATTTTGCAACCTGCAAAATCTGCATCTGAGTAACCTATTAGATTAAAATCTGATTCTCTAGGATACCACAATCCCAGATCAGCTGTTCCTTTAAGATACTTGAGAATTCTTTTCACAGCTGTTAAGTGAGGTTCTCTTGGATCTGCTTGAAATCTTGCACAAAGACAGGTAGCATACGTGATATCAGGTAACCTATTGGAATATCTACTGATTTACCAGTATCCTTATCCAGTTTTGTTGCAGTGGCCATGGGAGTAAATGCACTTGAACAATCTTGCATTCCAAATTTCTTCAGCAAGTTTCTGGTGTACTTAGTTTGACAAATAAAAGTGCCTTCTTCATTCTGCTTGACTTGAAGGCCAAGAAAATAGCTAAGTTCCCCCATCATACTCATCTGATACCTTGACTGCATCAGTTTAGCATTATCAGAACTTGGCTTATCAGAACTTGATGAATCAGAACTTGAAGAGCCAGATGTATGTTCTGATGTTTCTTGAGATGTGATAAGATCTTGAGTATGCCCCCCTGCATAGGTGCATTTTCCTTTGGCATAGTCACCAGAGTTTCAGGATTTTCAGTATCAGAATTTGAGTCTTCATTTTCAAATCTCAGCTGATCATGATCCATAAAATCTTCAAGACCCATAATCTTCTTGTCATCAAAGGTGACATTGATAGATTCCATGACCACTTTTGTTCTCAAATTATAGACTCTGAAGGCTTTTGTGGAAAGTGGATATCCAACAAAGATTCCTTCATCAGCTTTTAGATTAAACTTGGATAGCTGTTCAGGATGAGTCTTGAGAACAAAACACTTGCATCCAAATACATGAAAGTACTTCAGATTTAACTTCTTTTTCTTCACCATCTCATATGGTGTTTTTCCATGCTTGTTAATGAGTGTTGCATTTTGAGTAAAACAAGCAGTCTGCACAACTTCAGCCCAGAAGTAGGTTGGAAGCTTTGCTTCTTCAAGCATTGTACGTGCAGCTTCAATGATAGTTCTATTCTTCCTTTCAACAACTCCATTTTGCTGTGGAGTTTCAGGAGCAGAAAATTCCTGCTTAATTCCATGGTTTTTGCAGAACTCTTCCATTATCAAATTCTTGAACTCAGTGCCATTATCACTCCTTATTGTTTTCACAGAATCTTTGACCAATTTATCCAGATGTTTGACATGATCAATCAAGATAGATGCAGTTTCACTTTTTGTGTGCAAGAAATACACCCATGTGTATCTAGTGAACTCATCCATTATGACCAATGCATATTTCTTCTTTGCAATAGACATGACATTTACTGGACCAAATAGATCAACATGTAGTAGATGATAAGGCTCAAGAATTGATGATTCAATCTTGCTCTTGAATGAAGATTTTCTTTGTTTGGACTTCTGACAAGAATCACAAAGGCCATCAAGAGCAAATACTGACTTTGGCAGTCCTCTCACAAGATCTTTCTTGACCAGCTCATTTACATTGTTGAAATTTAAATGAGAGAGTTTCTTGTGCCAATTCCAGCTTTCTTCAATTGATGTTCTACTCATCAGACAGATTGCAGAACCATCAGTACTTGTTGAAAGCTTAGCTTCATAAATGTTACCATGCCTGTATCCTTTCAGAACAACTTTTCCTTTAGATTTACTCACAATTTCACAGTGTTCTTCAAAGAAATTAACATGATAACCTCTGTCACAGATTTGACTTATACTCAGCAGATTGTGTTTAAGTCCTGAGACCAGAGCTACTTTTTTAATGATGACATTCCCAAGATTGATATTGCCATATCCCAATGTTTTTCCAATGTTGCCATCTCCATAAGAAACACTTGGGCCAGCTTTCTCCACAAAGTCTGATAGCAGGGCCTTATTTCCAGTCATATATCCTGAACATCCACTGTCCAGAACTAGGATATTTTTCCTGTTGCCCTGCAATCACAAAGACCACTAATGATTAGTTTTAAGGACCCAGACTTGCTTGGATCCCTTGGCCTTATTAAGTTTGTTAACATTTACAGCGGATTTAGCATCAGAGTTTATGTTAACATTTTTCTTATCAGAACTTATACTGTCAGACTTTGAATCAGAATTTACACTAGAAGGAACAATGGAAACTTTCTTCAAAGAAGGTTTTAATTGATAATAATCATAGTACAAACTATGATATTCCTTACAAGTATAAATGGAATGCCATAAACTACCACAATGAAAACAAGGATTTTGTGGTTTATATCTAACAGACTGACTCTTAACTCCTGATTTTGAAGGTAAGAAGTTAATGTTCTTATTCTTCCTGCAAAAAGAAGCCAGATGGTTAGAACTTCCACAATTATGACATGTTTTCCTAGGAGCATCAGGAACAGGTTTATAATTATTGCTTTTATTCACACCTTCCTTTCCATTCCTATTTTTCCTAGGTGATTTTACCTTGTTTGCATTCTTAACATCTTTCAGCTTATGCTTAAGCTGCTTCTTAGTCGTTAAGCCTATGTTTACTTCAGCTGTCTTTTCCTGTTTTAGTTTGTCAGAAGTTAATTCCTCTTTAACTTCTGATTTCTCATTATCAGACTTTACAGTTACAAACTTAACAGGTTTTAACTTTGGTTTTTGCTTAACAACAGGCTTAATTTCTTCAGTTCCTTTATCATTCTTATCCTCTCCATAACCTAAGCCCTCTTTCCAATTTTCACTACTAAGCAAATTTTGAGTTGTTCTGCCAGAGTTAGTCCAAGTCCTGATTATCTCTCTTTCCTTTTCTAACTCAGTTTTTAGAGATTCATTCATTTTTAGCACTTCATCCCTAACATAAAAAGCATCATCTCTATCCTTCTGAGTTTGATGGAACATAACTAACTCTTTTTCTAAGAAATCATTTCTTTTCTTAAAAGCAAGATTTTCAGAAGTTAATCTTTCACATGTTAAAGTTTGATCTCTATAACTAACAAACATGGTTTTAAGATATCTTCTCAACTCATTAATATCATCAGTATGAAAAGCATAAGTAGTCTGAGGTACCTTTGTTTTAGCAGCTTTAGAACTGCTCTCAGCACTTTCTTTATCAGCATTTTCCATCAACACATAGTTCTCCTCACTTTCAGAGTCTGAGGTGTCTGTCCAGCTTTTCTGCTTTGTGACAAGAGCCTTGCCTTTGTCACCCTTTACCTTCTTGCAATCAGGAGATATGTGGCCTTTCTCACCACAGTTATAGCATTTGACATTGGTATAATCTCCTTTATCAGACTTTCCTCCTCTGCCTTCAGATCTTCTGAAATTCTTCTTATCAGAACTTGTGCCTTTCCTAGAAAACTTCTTTCCCTTCCTGAACTTTCTGTATGTAATCTTTGTGATTCCTTTCACCATAAGAGCACACAGCTTCATCATCTCCTCATCAGCATCAGTCTCAGGCAAGCTTTCAGAATCTGAGTCATCATCAGTTTCAGAACTTGATGACTCAGTATCAGACTTTGTAAAAAGAGCTTTACCCTTGTATTTCCTTGAGGAAGCTGCTTTGGGGGATTCTTCTTCAGCCTTAAGAGCAACTGTCCTTGACTATCCTCCTTTCCTCTTGCTTCTTTGTTCCATCTCAAGTTCATGAGTCTTGAGTATTCCATAAATTTCATCAAGAGTTGTTTCATCAAGACTGTAGTTGTCTCTTATTGTTGTTGCCTTCAAATCCCAACATTCAGGAAGAGCTAACAGGAATTTAAGGTTTGAATCTTCAAGATCATACTCCTTATTAACCAGTGACAGATCATTCAAGAGTTTGACAAATCTATCATATAAATCAGTCAATGATTCATTAGCCTTTGAATCAAAGTGTTCATACTCTTGAGTGAGTATTGTCTTCCTGTTCTTCTTAATTGTGTCGGTTCCCTGACACCTTGTTTTCAGAGCATCCCATATCTCCTTAGCAGTCTTGTAGTTAATTTCCCTATTTGACATTACATTATCAATGGCACTATGCAGTAAGTGTCGTACCTTAGCATCCTTAGCAATTGATGCTATATCTTCAGCAGTATAATCACTCTTTTCCTTTGGTACGGTTTTTGCTGCTTCACCTGCAACTGCAACAGCGAGCTTGGTTGGTTTGTGAGGCCCTTCCTTGATTCTATCAAGATATTCTGGATCTGTAGCTTCCAGAAACATGGTCATCCTCACCTTCCATATGGCATATTCAGATGGTCTCAGTATGGGAACTCTGATGGTTTCATACCGACTTTGAATTTATGTCTTTGGAGGTTCTTCAGTTTTGGTAGGCTTAGTTGGAGTTTCCGTGTCAGACATGATTGTGTTTGGATCTTTAACTGTATGTGTGTTAACAGATTAGCTCTGATACCACTTGTTAGGTCACACACACTGTAGAGGGGGTGAATATAGTGTAAATTACAATCAAATCGAACTTTAATATCTCAAGTAACAGAAAACAAACTTTATTGAAACAATAAACTCTGTTACAGTATGAAACTGTTACCTCTCAGTGATGAACAAATATCACGAGAGCTGCTAGGGTTACAATGAATAATCTTCTCGAATATGATAACACTTATAGTGTAAACCCTATGTCTGTGTTTATATATTACACAGTTACAAGATAATCGCTAATTGATATGGAATATAATTCTGCTTCCTAAAATATATCAATCAGATATCTTTTCTTCTAAGTATTCCATTCTTCACGGAACTCCTTCTTCATGCATATCTCTTCTTATGTTTATCTCGATCTTCTTTCCTTTAAACAGTTGCTGTCCTTATCTGAACGTCCTTCAGCACTTAAGTTCTGATATCTAACTTCTGATGATTATCTCCTGATAATATAAGTACTGATATCCTTAAGTCCTGACTTCTAGTATAAGTACTGATTATCAGTTAAGTACTGATTTGTCCTGTTAAGTAAGATCTAAAAACTAAACATAAATCATATTAGCCATGACATTATCAAATATATCTAACAATTAGAACTTATCTTGTAACTGTGTGTCCATATAAACACAACATAGGGTTTACACTATAGGTGTTATCATTATCGAGAATATTATTCTTTGTAACCCTAGCAGCTCTCGTGATATTTGTTGATCACTGAGAGAGAACAGTTCCATTGTAACAAAATTTATTATATTGAATAAATCTGTGTTATGTTACTTGTGTTATTAATTCGATTTGATTGTAGTATACACTGTATTCAACCCCATTCTACAGTGTGTGTGACCTAACATTCTTAGTTAAAGCTCCCTCTTATTATCTGGATTCAAAGAATTAGTAGATCTGTTCCGCCCAAAATGGGAATGGGCTAGGGTTATGAACTTATAATCTATAATCTGATGATCAAATCGATTCCATGATTATAAGTTCATTCCATACTGGACCAGACCAGAATAAGGTTTTATACATTCTCATTATGAGAAGGGGTCATTTGAGCTTACCTAAATAGATACTCTGTTTACATATGGATCCCTATGTCGTTACATTATATTTAGGATTAGGAATAGGTGTAGGAATCAGACCTGCTTTTTATATATCTCTCGTTATTTGGAACCCATTCACCTCTTTGGGCTTCTATTTGGAACCTTCCTTCGCTTTCAGGGCCTATCCGAAAGAAAATCCAGTACTTCTTTTCTTGGTCGTGAATATATGAACTAGTTGTTCTCCGTTAAATAAATATTGTTTAGGCAGTTCATACCATCCATACATAGTGTTTTGATCTAATATTTCAATTCTTCCGTGTTTCAGCAGTAGCCTATTGTTCCAGGGAGCTAAGGTCCGAAATATGGAAGAAACAAGCATTTCTGTGACTGTACCACCCAGTAAATTATGTTCCACTTAATCCCCCTCTTTCATGGCCACATAACTTTCCGGCTAAGGAATGGGAAATCTTTCTCCTGTTCCATGAATCCAATTTTCATTTCATCCGAGAAAAACCATCTTTTTCTCAACAATGTCTTTTTCATTTGATCCAATAGCGTTCCGTTAGATAGGAATAGATTTGATAAATACTGATAACTCTCGGATAGAGTATTAGAACGGAAAGATCCATTAGATAATGAACTAGTGGTTCTAAACCATCTCCGGCGATTAATCAACAATTCAAAGTGCTTTTCTTGCGTCTTCTTGATAAACCAACGTTTATATATAGATGTAGGAGGATATGTTTGGGAAGTAAGAAGCCCCTTTGACATCTCTTCATCTGCAAATAATTCTCGATGTGAAAACACAGAGACAAATGGCTGATCTTTGAATAGGAAAAAGAGTGGATCTGCAGGGTCCCAAATGAATTGGCTTATTTGAAAAATGCCTTGTTCTTTGGAAGATCTATCTCGTGTCTAATACTGCATGGTTCCACTCTGCAAGAACTCCGTATCATTCTCTTGAAGCTCATCCTCTTCATCATAAAGGATCTGCTTACCCCGAAATGACCTGGACCAATAGGGAAATCCCAATTCATTGGGCCTTTCGATACAATCAATTAGAATGCCCCAAGGGTGCCATATTCTAGGAGCCCAAACTATGTGATTAAATAAATCCTCCTCTATCTGTTGCGGGTCGAGGGCCCCTTCCCCAAGTAATCTCTGATCAAGGATAGAACAAGATCCGTTTTGCATCATATCTAAGGGATTCCTTGGTTTGGGCCGAAGAAGCAATGTCACTCGATCATTATCAAACTGACTGCAATCTTTTTCTGTCTGCGAGGATCCCACCAGAGCGCCTTCTACTTATAATAGGCCATGAACTAGATCATAATCATTCTCAACGAGTCCATAAGAAGTGATCCCATTTTTTTCATCGGGTCCGGGTAAAGACCAAAGATCTTGAGCGACCGATCCGGCGGAACAACTCAAAAGATAAAGAAGTATCTTTAATTTTTTCATGCTAGTTCCAAGTTCGAAGTACCATTTGTACAAATAGGAATCCCCTTCATTACATGATTTCTTCTTAATATACATAGATATAGGATCTATGGGGTAATTACTTAGAAGTACATTTTGTGCTACAACCCTTTCTATCTGATAGAAAAGGATCCCATGATCCTGAACCGATCTTACCTGGGATCACAAATCCCAAGTTTATCTCTGAAAAGCGGATCTAATTGTATTACTGTCTATAATTGATTTGTTCTGTGTAATACTAATCGGCAAGGCCTCATTGGTAAGTGCTACAAGATCTCGTGCATTGGAACCCATGGTTATGGACCCGAATCCATTAGTATGGAACATTTTATTTTCAAAGCGAAATCCCCTAGTATAAGAAAGGGTGAAAAAGTGCTTTCATTGATGTGGAATAAGAAGCCTTCGTATCTTAATGCACATATTTAATTTATTCGGAGCTATTAGAGCGGGATCCACTTTTTGGGGAATATGAGTCAAAGCAATAACAAGAATATTTCTAGTAGAATACCTTTCACAATCCCTGGAGAGGTGGTTCACTAATAGACCGAGGGAGAAGTAATTCGACTCATTCACATCCAGATCATGAATGTTTGGAATCCATATTATGAAAGGAGACATTTTTTTTAATTCAAATTGAAGGGTGATATAAAATCGGTCTTTATCCGACATCATATCCATAGTTAGCAGTTCCAGCTCCGTATGAAGGTCACGATCGATATCGTCACTAGCATCAATATCCTCACTAGAATCAATATCCTCACTAAGATTATCCAGGAACTTGTTCAGAAATACCGTAATGAAAGGAATATGGGAGTTTGTCGCTAGGTATTTGACCACATAGGATCGTCTAGTTCCTATAGAACCTATCACTAAAATACCCCTAGAGGGGGATAAGGCTAAGCAGAGCGAAAAGGGTTTTCCATGAGATGGGAAATGAAAACTATTAGCCCCACACGAGGTTTGTGAAAAGTGATTGTCTGATAATGAGAAAGGAATATCCGTCTTTCTGCTAAACAGGATGTATTGAACTCATAATTCATTAGATACTTTTTATGAATATCAACTAAGTATCGTAAGTAAATTGCTCCCGGTTGTTCAATCATTTGATAGCCAGAGTCATTCTTTGATAAATGATCACTATGAGTCAGACTCAATAGAATTTGATCAATCCTTTTTTCTGTCGTTAAGGTGGAGAACTGAACCAAGAATTCTCTTTCTTCATCATCAATCGAATCACTGTTTGCGACCCAGGATTCTATTTTATCATCAATCCAATACCCGTTCATATTTTTTCTTTTTCTTATCAATGAATAGATCTCTTTACTTGTATGACTTAGATGTCTTGTATTTCTAAAAAAAAGTGATTCGATTGATGGGATTTGGTATGATACTTATGAGATCAATAAGATTGATATTTAAATATTTCTTCTTAGAACGTATTGATTTGACCCCATAAGCGGAATTACCACCCAATAGCATGTTGCCGCCAAAAGCAGAACCCCGTATTTCTTCTAGAGATTATAATTGTTCCAGAGCAACTAGAAAGATATTTTGTAACCAGATAGAATTCGGTTCAGATGTAGGATATCTATCCATAAGTTTTCGCAACTCAATAATAGATAATGGAATCATCAAAGATTTGACCTTTTCAAACTCTGTCTGTAACTCACTAGAGGCCCGTGAAACAAAGATAAGATGTGTACGAACGAGATATCCAGCAACAAGAAGAAGGAAAATGATTGAATATAGGAACTCCCAAACATTTGGCAATCTCAGGTGTGTCGATATCAATGGTGACTCATTATTTCGATGAATCATTTCTTCAGACAAAAGAAGATTATGTAAACACTTACTCGAAATTTTACGTATCAGATTCCGTTGTGGAAGACCCAATTTTTTCTGAAGAATTCGATAGGATATATCTAGTACATGCATAAAATCATGAAAAATGGATACAAATTTTTGACTGTTACTTAGTATCGGCAATCGGTGTATCGGCAATCGGTGTATCGGCAATAGGTGTATCGGTAATAGGCCTGAAAAAGTATCTAAAAATATCCAATTTAGATATTTGTGCCTTGTCGAAGTAAGGAACCATGGTATATATGTTTGGAATAGATTCCATTTTGAGAGAGTTGAAAAAGCAATATCTCGTTGAAAGGTTCTATACATCTGCCCTTTCTCAACGTATTTCTTTAGAAAAAGACTCCGGTTTTTCCTCTTTTCGGATGGTAAATATTTCCCACAAAATAGAGTGTGAATCAAACCCATGTTTGAATTGAAATTGAGATACTGATGCGAATTCTTCCCTTCTGAATCAGATAGATTCAGATCTAAAAGAGGTTGACAATAAGTTCTTTCAAAATTGCATATATGTCCCTCTGTTAGAGGTGTTCCAGAATTGTCTGCGATCGAGTAAATAGCTCTACGAACGAATGGATCAAATCGACTTAGAAAATGGGAAGATTTGTACAAGTTATACGTTTTATCCCCACCACCTTGTGGAAAATCGTTAGGTATGAATATGTTAGATACCCGTGACTCGATTGGTGAAATAGTATCTCTCCCCCAAAAAGCATGTTTTTTTAACCGACGCACAAAGAAATTTTTTTGGTGTGAATGAATAAGATATTGAGGAATTGTCCATACGTAAAATCATAATTATTGATACGGGCCTTTTCCACACAAGAAGGGAATCTTTTATTACAATAGAAGCAGAAGTGATGTGGATTATTCAAGAATCGAAGTCGATTTGCTTTATAAAAAGAAGATATCAATGAACTTCTATGAAATGGTTTCACAGTCTTTGGAATATCTTCAGCTTTAATCTTCAATTGATGATAGCCTGATCGCAAATCTATCTTTGAAAACCATGCTGCTCCTTTTAGCTGATCGAACAAATCGTCGATTCTCGGTAAGGGATACTTGTTCTTGATAGTGAGTTTATTCAATTCCCTATAGTCAATGCATAATCGCATGCTGCCATCCTTCTTCTTCACAAATAACACCAGTGCACCCCATGAGGATACACTAGGTCGTATGATGCCTCGGTCTAGAAGATCTTGTAGTTGCGTTGACAATTCCTTCATTTCGACTGGAGTCATCCGATATGGAGCTTTCGAAACTGGTTCTGTACCTGGTGCTAGATCAATTATGAACTCAATTTCTCGATCTGGTGGTAACCCTGAAAGCTCGTCTGGAAAGACGTCTGGAAACTCGCATACAACTGGAATGTCTTCTATTCTAGGACTTCCTCTTTCAGTATCTAACACATAAGCTATGTAGGCCTCACATCCTTGTCGAAACAATCGTTTAGTCTGCATCACAGTTGATAGGGATAAATAAATTATGTTTGTATAATTAAATACTGCATTAATTGTACAAACTGTGGGCTGCCAGGCCCAATAAAAAGATATATGATACTCAGACCAGAAAGGTTGAGCCTGATGGACCAGATCAGGTCTGATGAAATAAAAAAGGCCCAAAAGCCCTGATTATTAATTAATTTCGTAATTAATTAATAAGGGAGAAATCAGATGTTGAAAAGAGTCCCGATGAGGATATAAATCCTTAGAGATTAGCCTCAAGGGGACCTAAAAAGATAAGGAATCAGCTTCCTACTTCCTAGGACTCCTAAGTCTATCCTAATTCAGAGGCTTATCCACCAAGTCTCCTATACCAAGTCCAATTCGAGGACTCCCACATCTATATAAGGGGTCTCACCCCCACCAATCAGAACTACGTTTTTTGGCTTGATTCTCTAATTCACAGAGATACGTAGGCATCTCGTAAAGGCAGAATTAAGCTACGAAACACGAGAGCAGCCATTAAAGGCCTTGAGCTCCCGAATCTTAGTATTAAATACAGCAAGTAATAACCTTGATTTCTTATCCATAACATTTGGCGCCGTCTGTGGGAAAAACGCAACAACAACCATGGTGAGAACACGGAGAACAACCAGCACTCTGGAGGAGGGAACACCATCAGGGACAACCCAGGTGATTTCATCAACCGTGGAGGTTCCTCCCCATTCAACTTATGCATCTACTCGGGGGGAAGCCCAGACAGGGGCAACTCATCCTCAGCCACAAGGGACAACTCCCCCGATTATTCAAGGTACGAATCCTCAAGTTCAACAAATACATATACCTGTGAATTCTCGACCCGTCGGGTATGAATATTCAACTATTGTTACTACTAACCCCCCTTATGGGATGCCCCTTCACCCTGAGGTTGGAGGAAGTGGATATGCCGGGCGAAGCGAAGCACGAGGGCGGTCGCCCCCCTATATACGAGGTTTGGATCCTATCCCTGAGGATCGGGAATTTTCTGGTCCATACACTGAGAGAGACTCCGAATCTTCGGATGATGAAGTGGCCCCGAGAAGGAGGCGTCCTGGAAAAGAGCCAATGGCCGATGGAAGGCAACGCCCCCAAGGCACCCCAGGGGCGAATCCCCAAGAAGTGCAGGAAAAGATCAGGGCTCATGAGGCTGAAATCCAAAGGCTGAGACGTGATTTGGAGGCTCACCAAGCCACCAGATCCAACATACCTCCTAGGGGGAGAAATCTTCCTCCTATCATAGACCTGGATGGTCCGGTAAGAAGAAGAGCTGCTGTCCCAAGAACTGATCCAAGCAATCTCCTTCCCCTTGGAGATCCTGATGATCCAACTCCACCCTTCACAGAAGAGATAATGAATGCCCATATCTCAAGAAAATTCAAGATGCCCACTATCAAAGCCTATGATGGCACGGGAGACCCCGCTAATCATGTTAGGACATTCTCTAATGCACTGCTGCTGCAACCCGTGAATGATGCTATAAAATGTCGGGCCTTCCCTCAAACCCTGTCGGGTATGGCTCAAAGATGGTACAGTCGCCTACCCCCAAATTCTATTGGATCATTCAGAGAACTAAGTCAGGCTTTTATTAAGCAATTCATCAGTGGAAGAGTCCATGAGAAAAGTTCAGCATCTCTTATGAGTCTTGTGCAAGGAGCTAAGGAATCCTTAAGAGATTACCTGAATCGTTTTACAAAGGAGGCTTTAAAAGTCCCAGATCTTGATGATAAGGTAGCCATGATAGCATTGCAACAAGGAACTAGGGATGAGTTTTTTAAGATGTCTTTGGCCAAACGACCCCCTGAGAGCATGTTGCAGCTCCAAGAGAGGGCAGGGAAATATATCAAGGTTGAAGAAAGTATGAGGAAGACCGTAGTAAGTAATGAGCCCACTGGAGGCAAGAAACGAAAAACTGATTTGGAGTATATCGCTAAGGACAAATATCCTAGAACCGAACAAAACCCTGATTCAACCCCCAAGAAGGGAGGACCTGGGCAAAAGTTCACTGAATACGCTAAGCTGAATGCTCCCAGAAGTCAGATTTTGATGGAGATTGAGAAAGACAGAGATATTCGCTGGCCTAAGCCCTTGAAGGCTGATCCCGCCAAGCTAGATAGGGGCAAGTATTGCAGGTTTCACAAAGATGTTGGCCATAACACCGATGAGTGTAGGCAATTGAAAGATGAAATTGAGTTTTTGATTCGAAAAGGAAGATTGAATAAGTATACTGGAGATGGAGGGGACAGAAATAATAATGGAAGGAAGAACTTTGAAGATCGTAGGTGGGACCAAGATGATCAGGGGCGGAATCCCCAACCTAGAGGACCAGTTATAAACACCATTTATGGAGGGCCAAGACCTCAAGGGCCTGTGATAAACACGATCTTTGGAGGTCCAACTGCTGCTGGATTGTCCAAAAATTCCAGAAAGGCATATACTAGAGAGGTTATGCATATTGTTGGAGAAGCCCCGAAGAGGGCCAGGACAGAAGTAACATTGGCTTTTGATGATTCCGACCTAGAGGGTGTGAAGTTTCCCCATGACGACCCGCTGGTCATAACACCAATAATAGGAAATAGCCCGGTTAAGAGGGTCCTTGTGGATAATGGTGCTTCTGTGGATATCTTGCTCCACGACACCTTTCTAAGGATGGGGTATAACGACTCCCAGTTAACACCAACCGATATGCCGATATATGGATTTGCTGGAGTAGAATGTCCTGTGGAAGGGATAATCAAGTTGCCAACCACCATAGGTACGGAGCCAAGGCAAGCAACGCAGATGCTGGATTTCGTAGTGGTAAAGGCTAGTTCAACTTATAATGCTATCATGGGGAGAACAGGGATACATGCCTTCAAGGCAGTCCCCTCTTCCTACCATTCAGTCATGAAGTTTCCCACCCGAAACGGGATTGGAGAAGAGAGAGGAGATCAAAAAATGGCTAGAAGCTGTTATGTGGCCTCTTTGAGGGCAGATGGAGTCGGGGGGCAGGTTCTTCCTATTGAAGATATGGATGTTCGAGAAAATGATGAGAATAGAGGAAGGCCAGCAGAAGAATTGGTTTCGGTTCCTTTAGATCCCAAGAATCCTGAGAGGATGACTTTCATTGGAGCCACATTAGAGGAGCCCCTTAGAGGGAAGTTAGTGAAATTTTTGCAAGAAAATAGTGATGTGTTTGCATGGTCAGCAGCTGATATGCCAGGCATAGACCCGGAGTTAATTACTCACAAGCTAAACGTGGATCCAAGTCGGAAGACAGTGAAACAAAAGAAAAGAAATTTTGCCCCGGAAAGACAAGAGGCTATAAGGCAGGAAGTGGAAAAGCTCTTAGAGGCTGGTTTCATTGAGGAGATTCAATTTCCGGAGTGGTTAGCAAACCCTGTAATGGTGAAGAAGGCTAATGGAAAGTGGAGGATGTGTATAGACTTCACCGATCTGAATGATGCATGCCCCAAAGACTGTTTTCCGCTGCCTAGAATTGATACTTTGATTGATGCCACCGCTGGACATGAGATGCTGAGTTTCATGGATGGGTTTAGCGGATACAACCAGATCAAAATGCATAAGGATGACATTCCGAAGGTATCATTTATCACTGACTTTGGTGTTTATTGTTATCTTGTTATGGCGTTTGGTCTCAAGAATGCAGGAGCCACCTATCAAAGGTTGGTGAATAAAATTTTTAAGGATCTTATTGGGAAGACTATGGAAGTCTATGTTGATGACATGCTAGTCAAGAGTCTAGTAAAGACTGATCATATAACCCATTTGAGGGAAGCTTTTGAGGTCCTGAGGTACCACAAGATGATGTTGAATCCCACGAAGTGTGCTTTCGGAGTAGGATCTGGAAAATTCTTGGGATTGATGGTCTCAAAGAGGGGAATTGAGGCTAACCCCGATAAAATAAAGGCAATCCTGGACATGGAACCCCCAAAAACTGTCAAGGATGTCCAGAAACTCACAGGAAGGGTTGCTGCGCTAGGACGATTCATCTCCAAGTCAGGAGACAAGTGCTTGTCATTCTTCAAGTCATTAAAGAACATTAAAGACTTTGTATGGAGTGAGGAAAATCAGAAGGCATTTGAAGAGTTAAAGAAGTATATGGGCCAGGCCCCGTTGTTGGCCAAGCCAGTTCTGGGTGAAGTTTTATTCTTGTACTTGGCTGTTTCAGAAAGCGCCTTGAGCGCGGTGTTGGTTAAGGAGGAACTGAAAGTCCAGAAACCCGTATACTATGTCAGCAAAATTTTGCATGGTGCTGAGTTGAATTATTCAGCCATTGAGAAATTCGCTTTAGCCTTGGTGATGGCTTCAAGAAAGCTGCGTCCTTATTTTCAAGCTCACCAAATTGAAGTGCTAACAAATCAGCCACTGAGAAATATCATTCACAGTCCCAAGGCAAGTGGGAGACTAATTAAGTGGGCAATAGAGTTGGGAGAGTTCGATCTCAAGTATAAGCCACGTATGGCCATAAAAGCTCAGGCACTAGCTGACTTCGTGGTGGAATGTACCATACCCAACCAAGAAGTCGGGGGGCAGGAAGATACCACACCTCAAGACAAGGGAGTCGACAATGGGGACAAGGAGAAAGAATATTGGGTTCTCTATTTTGATGGAGCATCAAAAATAAATTCCAGTGGAGCAGGGTTGGTTTTGCAAAGCCCTGATGGATTCTTAATTGAGTATGCCATGAAGCTAGACTTCCCAACCACAAACAATGAGGCAGAGTATGAAGCCCTGATTGCTGGCCTTGGTCTAGCTGGGACACTTAGAGTCAAAAACTTAAAGGTCCGTGGGGACTCGAAGTTGATCATATCCCAGGTAAAGGGAGAATTTGAAGCAAGGGATGATACGATGGCAAAGTATGTTCGCCTAGTAAGGGCTGTGATGACCCAATTTAATGAATGCCATGTTGAACACATTCCAAGGGAAGAAAATGCTAAAGCAGATGCGCTATCAAAGTTTGCTTCATCTGAGATTGAAGAAAGTTCAGGAAGTGTGTACTTCCGTGTTTTGAAGACACGAAGCATAGATGTTAAGCTTGTGGCTCCCGTAGGCTTGGGGACGTCATGGATTGATCCCATCAAGGCTCACATTCAGACCGGTTGGTTGCCAAGCGATACAATTGAGGCACGGAAGTTAACTGTTCGAGCACTAAGGTACTCTTTGATAGATGGGATTCTATATAAAAGATCTTTCGTGGTTCCTTACTTGAGGTGTCTCAGGCCCGATGAGGCACGCTTGGCTCTTGAGGAAGTGCATGAAGGCATTTGTGGGCAACACTTGGGGGGCAGGGCCTTGGCTCATAAGATAACTCGTTTAGGCTTCTATTGGCCATAAATGATGGCTGATGCCAAAGAATATGTAAAGAAGTGTGATCGTTGTCAGAAGCATGCACCAGTCGCCAGACAACCCCCCGAGATGCTGACTTCTATCAACTCACCTATTCCCTTTGCTATGTGGGGGATGGATATTCTAGGGCCTTTTCCTATGGCCACAGCACAAAGGAAGTTTCTGATTGTAGCCATTGATTATTTCACCAAGTGGATCGAAGCCAAACCTTTGGCCAAAATCACAACTAAGCAGGTTGCACAATTCCTGTGGGAAAACATTATGTGCCGATATGGAATTCCCCGTATCCTCGTCACTGACAATGGAACGCAATTCAACAATGAGGAATTCAAGAAGTATTGTGAAGAAAATGAAATTGAGTTACGATTCACCTCTGTGGCTCACCCGCAAGCCAATGGGCAAGCGGAAGTAGCAAATCGGATAATCCTGGATGGACTAAAGAAGAGGATCGAAAAGTCGAGAAATAATTGGGTAGATGAGATACTTCCCATATTATGGGCTTATAGGACTACCTGTAGAGTCACGACAGATGCAACTCCTTTCATGTTGGCATATGGGGCGGAAGCAGTAGTTCCTGTGGAGATATCACATTCCTCTCCAAGGATTCAGGCTTTCGATGAGAAAGAAAATGAGGAAGGGCAGAGATTAGCCCTGGATTTAATTGATGAAGTGCGAGATAAAGCACATGCAAAGATAGTAGAATATCAGAAAAAAGCTTCATTCTACTACAACTTAAGGGTTAAAGAAAGGTTTTTTAAACAAGGCGATCTAGTCTTGAGGAAGATAGAAGCATCTGGTGTAGGACAAAAAGGGAAGCTTGCCCCAAATTGGGAAGGGCCGTACAGAGTCAAGAGTGTTCAAGGTAGAGGAACCTACAAGCTCGAGACTATGGATGGTTTTGAAGTCCCGAGGACCTGGCACGCACAAAACCTGAAGGTTTACTACGTGCAAGATAAGGCGAAGTGCGATTCTCACTTGTCATTGTGACGAGTAGGTTTAAAAGCACCTGGAAGCTTTGCTTGCATAGGATTTTATATTCCAGTAGAATTTACATTGTCTAGTTATTATTAATTAGGGTCGAACCCATGCTATGTAAGGTTTTGAAAAACCAGACTTCAAACTGAAGAAATCGAAATTATTTCAACCTATGGATGTTTGAGTTGTGATAACACTGGTGTGGCCAATTAGTTCAAGCTTGAATGCATATTAAAGTATCAGAAAGATAAAGGAGAAAAATGCGAATAAGGAAAGAAGCATATAAAATAACCCCGGAGGGTAATAAGATCTGATACAAACAAAAGTCCAGACATAAATTAAGGATCAAATTACAGAATAGAAAAACTACTCCTCCATATGGGAGCCTTCATTCTCTTTCTCCTTATCAGCGCCTTCAGCGTCCTTCGCAGGAGAAGCGGGAGGAGAAGCAGTATTAGGATCCAAGATGCGATCATCTGGCTGAGGGGAGTTAAAGAGGGCATCTATGCTGTCCTCCGACTCAGCCTGCTCAGGACTTATAAAGTCCTTAGGGTCGACTAAGCCCGGGTACTTCTCAGAAACCGCCTTCACGGCCGCGTCCCATCCCTGAGTAAACTGTAGGGAATAAAGACCATCATCATGAATCTCCATGAGATTCTTAAACTTGTCAGAATCCATGTAGTCATCGATGAGCTTATCCTTATCGCTCCTAAGTTTCACCAGCTCGGAATGAGCCTGAGCCAGCTCCTCTTTCTTCGTGTCCAGCTTCTTCTCCAGGACCTTGGCTCTCTCCTCCCATTTCTTCATCTCTTTCTCAAACCCATCTGAGTTACCCTTCCAGGACCTAGCCTGATGGAGGGCCGCCTGGAAGTAGGTATTACTCTGCAAAGAAATATGTATGAGTTAGCACAAGTTCTTTGGAATACAAGAAAGTTGGGATTCAAAGAAGAAGAGAAAGAAAATTACCGCAGCTTGGGCTTGAGAACCCAGAAGCTCAATAGTCTCAATATCACTCCCCGTAACAATGTCAGTAAAGTCATGGGGAGTGACGGAGTGATAAGACCAATCTTTAGCGTGTTTGGTGGATCCAACCACCGTATCGCTCCTCCTGAAGCCCCAGTTAGGCCTGAAGGAATGTGCCTTAAGTGGAGGATCCACATCGTCCCCCAGCTCGACCACCGGGACGTGGGGCTTAAGAAAAGAAGGACCGTCAGGTTTGCTCCTAGGGTCCCTGTTTAGCTTGGCCCTTTTCTGACGGCCTGACTCCCCCTCCTTAGGCCTGTTAACATTATTGATGGCCTCGCAAGCTGAAAGGAAAAGTAGAAGGAACATTAAAATCCAGAAAAAAAGAAAAAGTGCGATTAAAGAGAAGGAAAAATAATTACGCAGGTATAAATTTACCCTTATCACTGGCCTGGGAGAGACCAACTTTCTTCAAGGAAAACTCCTCTAAAAGGGTCCAGGTATCCGTTTTCCCATCATCTGAAATTAAGGCCTGGTAGGCCACCTCCTCCTCATCAGTCAATCTGATACTACCAGGACTACCATCTGATACCTTGCAAAATGGTCTACGGAAGAGTGTGGCCCAATCACCCCCAGCCCAGGTCAGCCTCACAAACTCATCCCTCCATTTAGGATTGTTCTCGACTATAGAGTTACTATCAAAGATATGGGGAACTTTGGGTCGTTGGCGAATTAAAACCCATCCCGGTTGACTCATGGAGCTATTATAGAATTGGAAAACTTTCCTAAAGACAGCTACGGAAAGAGGGAAGTTGTTCCTGAGACAAAGGACCATAAAACAGATAATATTCCTCCAGGCGTTGGGAGGGAGTTGACAAGGGTTGATTTGTACATCGGCTAATAAACGAGGAATAAATTCGTGGAATGGGAACCTAAGACCTGCGGTCAGGGCTCCTCGATAAATGAACAGGGTATCCCCCTCCCAATTACAAGTCCTATCCCCAGGGGCGGCTGAAGTGATCCTAAGGTGGGGTGGAAGTCTGTACAGGGTGTTCATAGATTCTATTCTACCATCTAACTCATGAAAAGTGTTACCATGATTATACGAATCTAACTCAGATAGAGAAGGATATTCATCACCTCTCGAGTTAATCATGTCAATGAGAGAAGTATATGGAGATTGAATTTGAATGTTTGTACCTCTCTTAGAGACATTCATCTTCTGCAAACGAGCCAAGTCGCGGTCCGCCATTGATGTGCTTCGTTTAAAAGCTTGAAACCCAGAAATGCTTGAAAAACGGTGGAAGCTACGGTGGCTGTGAGCTCGCCGGAAATCGCCTACTCAAAGGGAGAACTCTAGAGAAGTTTATGGGAGAAAATGAGAAATGAGAAGTGAAGTGAGGATCCTCACTTCACACTACACTTATATAGGCGAAAAGCTCGGAATACGAGGCGTTTCTAGGCCCATTCAGACAGGCCCAACCTAAAGGCCCGTCTACAAGAATTATCAGGAACAATCTAGAAGCTCCTGTGGAATTTAAAAAGTCAAAAATCGACCAGAACCTTAATATGGTTCGATCAGAGTCCTGATCGATGCAAAAGAGAGTCCTGATCGATATCTTATTCGAGCAGGAGGGAAGAAATCCCCTAAGTTCGATCAGAGTCCTGATCGATGCAAAAGAGAGTCCTGATCGATATCTTATTCGAGCAGGAGGGAAGAAATCCCCTAAGTTCGATCAGAGTCCTGATCGATGCAAAAGAGAGTCCTGATCGATATCTTATTCGAGCAGGAGGGAAGAAATTCCCTAAGTTCGATCAGAGTCCTGATCGATGCAAAAGAGAGTCCTGATCGATAACTCATTCGAACAGGAGGGAAGAAATCCCATAAGTTCGATCAGAGTCCTGATCGATCCGGAAAAGATCCTGACCGATTCCTCAGTCGAGCAAGAAGGAAGAAAAACGTTAAGATCGATCAGAGTCCTGATCGACATAGAAGAAAGTTCTGATCGATATGCTATTCGATCAGACTGGTCAAAAGTCACTTAATTCGATCAGAGTCCTGATCGAAATCGATCAGGAATTTCGTCGACCAGAGTATAAGATCCTGAGCTAATTCGATCAGGAATCCTGATCGAAATCGATCTGGAATTTCGTCGACCAGAGTATAAGATCCTGAGCTAAATCGATCAGGAATCCTGATCGATTTGGTTGCATCTTGATCGATTTGGATGCATCCTGATCGATTTTGGCTGCATCCTGGTCGATTTAGCATGCATTCTGATCCATTTTAAGCAAGAAATTTAGGGATAAATCCCAGAATTAAGGGAAAAATCCAGAAATTAAGGGAAAAATCCAGAAAAATTAGGATAAATCCCAGAAATTAAGGGAAAAATCCAGAAAAATTAGGATAAATCCCAGAAATTAAGGGAAAATCCAGAAAAATTAGGATAAATCCCAGAAATTAAGGGAAAATCCAGAAAAATTAGGATAAATCCCAGAAATTAAGGGAAAAATCCAGAAATTAAGGGAAAAATCCCGGAAATAAGGGAAAAACTCCTGGAAATTAAGATAATTCCTGAATAAAAGGAAAAATTCGTTGTGAATGTGTAGGTCGCTCCACACTTTACGGAAAAACGAAACCCTGTAAGGGAACAAATAGACTTAACTTCTGCGAAACCTAATCAATGTTTCCCAAAAGTTGGGGGGCAAATGATAGGGATAAATAAATTATGTTTGTATAATTAAATACTGCATTAATTGTACAAACTGTGGGCTGCCAGGCCCAATAAAAAGATATATGATACTCAGACCAGAAAGGTTGAGCCTGATGGACCAGATCAGGTCTGATGAAATAAAAAAGGCCCAAAAGCCCTGATTATTAATTAATTTCGTAATTAATTAATAAGGGAGAAATCAGATGTTGAAAAGAGTCCCGATGAGGATATAAATCCTTAGAGATTAGCCTCAAGGGGACCTAAAAAGATAAGGAATCAGCTTCCTACTTCCTAGGACTCCTAAGTCTATCCTAATTCAGAGGCTTATCCACCAAGTCTCCTATACCAAGTCCAATTCGAGGACTCCCACATCTATATAAGGGGTCTCACCCCCACCAATCAGAACTACGTTTTTTGGCTTGATTCTCTAATTCACAGAGATACGTAGGCATCTCGTAAAGGCAGAATTAAGCTACGAAACACGAGAGCAGCCATTAAAGGCCTTGAGCTCCCGAATCTTAGTATTAAATACAGCAAGTAATAACCTTGATTTCTTATCCATAACAACAGTAAGAAATTTCTTATGCTATTTTTTGCCTTTGAATATTACCGTTGCATTTTCCGCAGTTCGCAATTTGACTCTCTTATTCGCGTAATCTATCTGAGCGTTATGACATGCTAACCAATCCATTCCCAAGATAATATTGAATTCTCGTAGCTTAAAAGGAATTAAATCTACCGAAAAATGATGTCCGGCTATTTCTATATCACACGCAGGACATACTCGATCTACCGGAACTTGGTCGTCATTCGCTAATTTTATAATTAACGTTTCGCCCAACCATTCGATTTCACAATGTAACTTATCAAGAAATTCTTCAGAAACAAATGAACGAGTAGCTCCAGAATCAATTAATACTTTTGAACATACGGAATTCACCAAAAGCGTACCTGCAATAACACTCGGACTCTGCACCGCTTCTTTCGTGGTCATGTTAAAAGTTCTTGCTTTGGGTTGATTAGGCGGCGGCGGAGGTAATGCTAACACTCTCGGAACACTGGCTGCCATAGCTGGTCCTTTGCAATTTCTGGCGATATGCCCTTTCTTTCCACACTGGAAACAAGTCATCTCTGTTGTTCTACCTGTTAGACATTCGTTAGAATAATGCCCTTTCTGCTTACACCGATAACACGTTACATCCCTTTTGATACATACACCAGTATGCTTTCGATTACATGTCTTGCAGTACGACACTGGAACTCTGACCATTCCCTGCTGACTGGAGGTTTGGAAACGATTACCTGCCTTCTGTGAACCTTGTCCTATCCTTTTAAAATTCAAATTTGCCCGGGCTTGGAATCCCGGCTTTCTGCTGGAGCGATCTTGGAAACTTCCCTGTCCCTTGTCTTGCTGAGATCTTTCACTTTCCCCTTCTATAATCAAAGCTTTCTGAACTACGGCGGTATACGTCGTTAATTCGAAAACTGCAACTTGGCCACGAATCCATGGTCGTAACCCTTCTTGAAACCTTTGAACTAACTTCTCTTTAGTGTCAACCTGTTCTGGAACAAACCTAGCCAACTCAGTAAATTTGGCTTCATATTCTGCCACAGATATATTTCCCTACTTCAGTTCTAGAAACTTAATCTGTATTTGATTCTTCACATAGCGAGGAAAATGCTTTTCTAAAAACAACTCTTTAAACCTATCCCATGCAATAACTTCTTCACCCTCTAAGGCCTTTTTAGATTCCCACCAATAATTCGCCTCTCCTTTTAACAAGTAACTAGCAAAATCAGTCTTATGGTCCTCACCTACCTTCACTAGTGCGAACGCTTTCTCTACTTCTTTTAACCAGGTGGTAGCTTTAATAGGATCAGTAGTCCCTTCAAACTCTGGAGGTTTAACTGACTGAAACTGCTTAAAAGTAACAACAGATAATATTTGTGGTAATTGAGGCTCAGGACGAGGTGGCTGTTGTAACATTTGTTGTTGTATCTGCTGTTGCTGATGCTGCATCTGCTGCTGCATCATTACCATCTGTTGTTGCATCAGATGGAACATTTGGTTCATGGTCTCATTAGTCTGGTCTTCAGAATTGCTGTTAGAGGTCTCAACCCTAGTCTTTCTTTTTGGTGCCATCTTCTTCTGATAATAAAACAGGTGATATTTATTTAACAGTTTAATAAACAATTGACAATATGTATGGAAAACAATTTATCCTGTATTCATAACATGGTTTATTTAAAGAAAACAGTTGCTGAATGTACAGACTGGAAATGTAAACAGTTAAATAAAATAATTGTTTTCTTTTTTTTTCAACAGGAATTATAATATAAAAAACTGTAAAGTGAAAGTAAATGCTGTAAAACTGTAAAGACTGAAATTTAAATAAAAGAATTTGAAAAAGTTCATCTTATAGATATGTGACACCAGCTTCAGGTGTAAATGCTTGATACAAAAAGTCTCGGGCTACTGGTCATCACTACGGCTACAAGTCACACTATCGCTACAAGTTAAACTACTACTACAAGTTAAACTACTGATACACACATACACACTACTAAGTTATACTATGCTGCCTCTATATACATATGTACTCTGGAGTCACTGTCTCAAACCATCTCAGAACCCAGGCGGAATACGCCTAAGCTCCTCTCTAAGTGCCTGGACCAAAGTCTGTGCCAAGCAAAAAACCCTGCAGAACTCTGCAAAAGAAGGAGGTCCATCATGAGTCAAATCATCCAGCTCCCAAGTAGCACTCATCAACACTGACTGTAATCACTGTCTCATATAATAATCCGGCTGTAGGGCCGCTAACGGTCCTCTGTCCCTCTGATCAAACAGATGCATAATCTCCCGACACTGTGCCCGTCAATACTCCACATCATCCATCATAACTTTATACTCATGGTATGGTACCATATGCGGCTGAGCAACCTGACCTACTGACTCCTGAGAAGGAACCCTCAGAATACCTGCACCCTGCTGGGGTAAACCTAACTGTAGATCCACATCATGCTCTCCCATCCCCTCTACTGGAATCATCTGAATATGTCCTGCTCTGGGGCATGCACTGGTATAGGAGGTAACAATGGTGGTGGTGGTAACTTCTGCTCAATACCTAGTATAAACTGATGCTCAATAGGTAAAGGAACCATCGGCTCGAAGAACTCAAATGGATCAAACATCTCTATGGGGTCATGCACTATCCCCTGTACTGGTGTTACCGGCTCCTGTGGCAATGGTGGTGGAGGTGGTAGAGGAGGAAACATATACTCAGATACTGGAGGTATGGTTGGTGCTGCTGGCCCAGTGACTGTCCTCTCGGAAGATGCAGAATAACCAGAAGATGCCATCTGATAATGTACCAAAGAAAAGGAAAGGTCATTAACAATCCTAAGATTATTTCCCTATTCTAATCTGACCTAAATCCTAACACTATTCTTTCTAATTTGACTATCCCTATCTTATGTGATCTCCCTATCCTATCTTAATCCTAATGTTCTTGTTTTCAGGGACCAAACCTACAGCTCTGATGCCAAAGCTGTAACGCCCTCAAGACCCAGGGTATAAGTCTGGGGGTTACTAGCTAATCACCAAACCTGTACAATTTGATTAACAATTAATAAAGAAATGAAATTAAACCCCTTTAACACTAACTAGGATCTTTTTAGGTTGAAGTATGAAAACAAGAACCACTAACTACTTTTATTACAACCCAACATTAAAAGTCTCACAAACTCTCTTTATTACAACCCATTGTCTAATTCATTTTAAACTAGGTTCAACTTTTATTCACACATACACACACACACACACACACACACACACACACACTATCTATCAACACTCCACCTGCTCGGGCAACTCAAAGCTTTCTTCTCGGATTGGGATCAACACCTTGGATATGAGAGGATCCTGAGGCTTGACCCGCTTCTTTACCACTCGAGTCCTGATTGGTTTCATATTCCTTCTTAACTGAAAACAATAAGGTGAATAACAACAAAAGGGGTGAGCCAAAAATTGCTCAACAAGTCCATAAAATATAAACAGTGTTAAGGCATTTTAAATGAATTCGTCATCCCAGGTATATCTGCAAAGATATAACCTCACGAGAATAAAAAGAAGGCCATTACTGGCGAGTACAAATAAACTAAACTGGACACAAGTTCGCATCTATATTCTGCTAATCAGTCAGAATATAATGTAGATCCATATCTCAATATATAGATCCAGTCGGGTACCCAGGCACTACGACCCACGTCGAGGCACCAGTCATCCCGGTCCTCAGGATTAAGACACACTCAATCCCAAAATATCATTATCCAGTCCATCGCTTAGTAACCGGGACAATCGGTATGCTTTGATATATTCCAAACACTAGAATATATCAATCTCCATGTGTTACCAACAGAATATGAATCAAGAATCCAAAGAAACGGAGAAATCAAGAATTGAAATGAAATATGAACAAAGGAATAGGGATTGTATATTAGTGATCAAGAACAATAATCAAGAGAATGTAAATGTGATAAACATTTAAATCAATATCACTATTTTGAAAGTAGAATAGGGGAAAAACTTGCCTTTTGCGCGACTCACTGCAATTGAATCACTTCTGTCTATCACCTTCGACTATTACCGACTCAACTGGCCTGAATGGCTTAGCTTCTGTTGGCAAAACAGACTGGTTAAGTCACGTCATACTTCATTTGCATCTTGAATCGACTTCAAACCGATTCTAACATCTACCCATGCGCTTATGACCGACTCATGTATTACATGTAAGCAAGTAAGACTCAATTAACCACGTAATACACATAAGCACATAATCATTTTTATAGTTAAAAATAGTTTTTTTTTAGAACCAAAATCGACTCGCTGATCACTAAACTGATCGTTATCTGACTCGTTTCCCATTTTTCCGGAATTTTTTGGACTCGTCTCGGCACGTAACTCGATTGATAATCAAACAAGTCACAAAATCAACTAACTTCTAAAAGAAATTAAGCTTTGATATTATTTTTAATGAAAAGGATTCATTTTTCTGAGTTAACAGGCTTTCGTTTCACGCAAAACGGACTAACGGTTGAATTATTATTAATTAAATACTGATAATTCCATTTATTAATCATTATAAATAATTATTACTAATTTTTAAAACCCAAAAATAATTTTTAAATCATTATTTAAGAAAATCAGAATTAAAAATAAATTTTCTATAATTTTTGAAATTAAAATGAATTTATTATGATTTATTGAAAATTATTTGATTAATTATCAAAATAATTAATCACTTTTAAATAATTAATAAGTAATAAATAAGTAATAAATAATTAAGAACATAATTCAATCTGATTTTTAGAAAATAATTCAGAATTATTTATAATATAAATAATTAATTAAATAATTAATTAATCAATTTACAAAATAAATAAAACTGATTTTTAAAATTAATAAAAATAAAAAGTAAAAATAATTTCCAGAAACATATGTCAGAAAACAGATATCTGACAAGGTGGATCAAAACCGGGTTCTAGAAGCGGGTCAACCGGGTTGGATTCCGGGTCTGTGAAGAACACCACCGGAATCTGGGTTTAAACCCAGAATCCGGCGACTTCACCGAACTCCGGCGAGTCCAATTCCTGGCCAAACGGACACCGTTTGGTTCCGTTTTTGATCCCAAAACATCCCAAACTACTTCCCCAATCTGTTTCAGGCCAAAATCGACCAGAAACATCCCTGGATATCATTCTCCGATCAAAATCATCAAGAACTCCGGCCAAAAATCCAAATCACTCATTTGTACATAACATCAAACGTTATATAGTGCAAAATGAAGCTAAGAACATATACAATCAAAGCCCTAACATTACAAGAACCAAATATTCACAGAATTCATCGAGTTGTGTTTTGAAAATTCGACCTAAACCCTAGAAATCGTGAATCACTATCCAAGCATCGTTTATTCAATTAAACACCATGAATCGACTGTAAATCATCTAACAAAGCTATATCAATCATCAAAACATCAAAATAACCCCATAATCAAAAAGCCCTAATTCAAACATAAACCTTAGAAATCAAAAATAAAAAACGATGCAATAAAACGTGAAATTGATGCAAGAAACAGAAAGAACAGATCAAAACCTTCAATTTGGATACTCGAATCACTTGTTTTGGTGCTGTAATCAGATCAAAATCACGACTTGAATTCCTGACCCGAACCTGTTCTTCCCGACCCGATTTCAGAGGATTTTTGGTAATTTTACAGATTTTAATGATTAATTGTAATTAATTAAATAAAAATTAGGCTATTTATAGTATTAAAAATAATACTCCAAATTAAAATTAAGGGGCTAATTATAATTAAATAAAAATATTGGACCCTAATTTTTATAATTTTTGAGTATTAAAATTTAATTTATAAATATTTTATATATGCAATATATATGCCAAAAATTCCCAAAAATTGTGAATAATGCAAAAATGCAAAGAAATAATATAAATGAAAGTCCTATAATTTTATAAAAATAAAAATATGATTTTTGTGGGGTTTTTGACACCCAATGGGGCCCGGAAAAGTCATTTTTCGCAAAACGAGAAAATTTATAAATTATCTAGATGTTCAGAACAAGGCGATTGTAAAAGCCATTTGATGAAAAATAAGGCCCATTATTTTATTTGAAATACTGGCTTTCAAATCATCGTTTGGGTTGTAAAACGTTTGAAATAAAACCTATGAATGCATAATAAAATATCTGAAAAATACCTTAAAAATACAGAAATGACATAGGATACACGTATCACGTAACAGTTAGGGTTTATCAGATAATCACACATAAATGACACATTAATACACATATTTTATTATAATTCGTATGCAACTTTTCCCACTTTCTTCAAAATTTCAAACGGTCCAACGTATCGTGGTTTCAATTTACCCTTATTGTTAAATCTGGTTAATCCTTTCTATGGCGATATTTTGAGTAGTACGTTTTCTCCTTCTTGATAGTCCATATCTTTCCTGGCTTGATCTGCATATTTGCGTTGCCTGTTTTGCGCTGCATCGAGTCATTTTCGAATGAGTTCAATCTTTTCTTTCTTCTGTTGAATTAGTTCTGGACCCAAAATTTTGCGTTCTCCAACTTCATCCCAATATACTGGTGATCTGCATTTTCTCCCGTACAATGCTTCATACGGTGGCATTCCAATGCTGGCGTGATAGCTGTTATTATAAGAAAATTCCACCAGAGGTAAATGTTCATCCCAGCTGCCTTCAAAATCGATCGCACAAACTCGTAACATGTCTTCAATCGTTTGGATAGTTCTTTCACTTTGCCCATCGGTTTGCGGATGATAAGCGGTACTCATGTTCAATTTAGTTCCAAGACATTCTTGAAATTGTCTCCAAAATCTTGAGTTGAAATGAGGATCTCGATCAGACACGATAGATACTGGAACTCCATGTCGCATCACAATTTCTTTGAGATATATGTGCACTAGCTTGTCGAGTGAAAATCTTTCTTTGATTGGTAGAAAATGTCCCGACTTCGTGAGTCTGTCAATGATTACCCATATCGCATCATGATTTGCCTTTGTCCTTGGTAGTCCTACCACAAAATCCATCGCTAGATGTTCCCATTTCCATTCTGGAATGTCTAATGGTTGTAATAATCCACTCGGACGTTGATGTTCCGCTTTAACTCGCTGGCATGTATAACACTTACTTATCCATTCAGCTATTTCCTTCTTCATGTTCGGCCACCAGAAGTTTTCTTTCAGATCACGATACATTTTTGTACTTCCTGGATGAATGGAATACTTCGAATTGTGCGCATCTCACATTATTTCTTCTTTTAATTCTGCTACGTTAGGGATCCAGATTCTCGACGCAAAGCGTAAAATTCCTTTATTATCTTTCTGAGTTGTGATTTCTTCTCCCGTCAGGTCGTCATCTTGACTCATCACTTCATTTTGACAGCGGCGAATCTTTTCTAACAATTCCGGTTGGAAGGTCATAGTGTAGATAGCTTCTGAAGATTCATTGGGAATACGAATCTCAATTTCCAATTTATCGAATTCCTTGATTAAGTCTTCACACGAAGTTAACCGATTCAATCTTTCTTTCCTGCTCAGCGCATCTGCTACAACATTTGCTTTCCCTGGATGATAACTGATCGTGACTGTTAGATATATTTGATAATATCATGGCTAATATGATTTATGTTTAGTTTTCAGATCTTACTTAACAGGACAAATCAGTACTTAACTGGGAATCAGTACTTATACTGAAAGTCAGGACTTAAGTATATCAGTACTTATATTATCAGGAGATAATCATCAGAAGTTGGATATCAGAACTTAAGTGTTGAAGGACAATCAGATAAGGATAGTAGCTGATTAAAGGAAAGAAGATCGAGATAAACATAAGAAGGGATATGCATGAAGAAGGAGTTCCGTGAAGAATGGAATACTTAGAAGAAAAGATATCTGATTGATATATTTTAGGAAGCAGAATTATATTCCATATCAATTAGCGATTATCTTGTAACTGTGTAATATATAAACACAGACATAGGGTTTACACTATAAGTGTTATCATATTCGAGAAGATTATTCATTGTAACCCTAGCAGCTCTCGTGATATTTGTTCATCACTGAGAGGTAACAGTTCCATACTGTAACAGAGTTTATTGTTTCAATAAAGTTTGTTTTCTGTTACTTGAGATATTAAAGTTCGATTTGATTGTAATTTACACTGTATTCACCCCCTCTACAGTGTGTGTGACCTAACAAGTGGTATCAGAGCTAATCTGTTAACACACATACAGTTAAAGATCCAAACACAATCATGTCTGACACAGAAACTCCAACTAAGCCTACCAAAACTGAAGAACCTCCAAAGACACAAATTCAAAGTCGGTATGAAACTATCAGAGTTTCCATACTGAGACCATCTGAATATGCCATATGGAAGGTGAGGATGACCATGTTTCTGGAAGCTACAGATCCAGAATATCTTGATAGAATCAAGGAAGGGCCTCACAAACCAACCAAGCTCGCTGTTGCAGTTGCAGGTGAAGCAGCAAAAACCGTACCAAAGGAAAAGAGTGATTATACTGCTGAAGATATAACATCAATTGCTAAGGATGCTAAGGTACGACACTTACTGCATAGTGCCATTGATAATGTAATGTCAAATAGGGTAATTAACTGCAAGACTGCTAAGGAGATATGGGATGCTCTGGAAACAAGGTGTCAGGGAACCGACACAATTAAGAAGAACAGGAAGACAATACTCACTCAGGAGTATGAACACTTTGATTCAAAGGCTAATGAATCATTGACTGATTTATATGATAGATTTGTCAAACTCTTGAATGATCTGTCACTGGTTAATAAGGAGTATGATCTTGAAGATTCAAACCTTAAATTCCTATTAGCTCTTCCTGAATGTTGGGATTTGAAGGCAACAACAATAAGAGACAACTACAGTCTTGATGAAACAACTCTTGATGAAATTTATGGAATGCTCAAGACTCATGAACTTGAGATGGAACAAAGAAGCAAGAGGAAAGGAGGAAAGTCAAGGACAGTTGCTCTTAAGGCTGAAGAAGAATCCCCCAAAGCAGCTTCCTCAAGGAAAGACAAGGGTAAAGCTCTTTTTACAAAGTTTGATACTGAGTCATCAAGTTCTGAAACTGATGATGACTCAGATTCTGAAAGCTTGCCTGAGACTGATGCTGATGAGGAGATGATGAAGCTGTGTGCTCTTATGGTGAAAGGAATCACAAAGATTGCATACAGAAAGTTCAGGAAGGGAAAAAAGTTTTCCAGGAAAGGCACAAGTTCTGATAAGAAGAATTTCAGAATATCTGAAGGCAGAGGAGGAAAGTCTGATAGAGGAGATTATACCAATGTCAAATGCTATAACTGTGGTGAGAAAGGCCACATATCTCCTGATTGCAAGAAGGTAAAGGGTGACAAAGGCAAGGCTCTTTTCACAAAGCAGAAAAGCTGGACAGATACCTCAGACTCTGAAAGTGAGGAGAACTAAACGTTGATGGCAAATGCTGATAAAGAAAGTGCTGAGAGCAGTTCTGAAGCTGCTGAAACAAAGGTACCTCAGACTACTTATGCTTTTCATACTGATGATATTAATGAGTTGAGAAGATATCTTAAAACCATGTTTGTTAATTATAGAGATCAAACTTTAACATGTGAAAGATTAACTTCTGAAAATCTTGCTTTTAAGAAAAGAAATGATTTCTTAGAAAAAAGAGTTAGTTATGTTCCATCAAACTCAGAAGGATAGAGATGATGCTTTTTATGTTAGGGATGAAGTGCTAAAAATGAATGAATCTCTAAAAACTGAGTTAGAAAAGGAAAAAGAGATAATCAGGACTTGGACTAACTCTGGCAGAACAACTCAAAATTTGCTAAGTAGTGAAAATTGGAAAGAGGGCTTAGGTTATGGAGAGGATAAGAATGATAAAGGAACTGAAGAAATTAAGCCTGTTGTTAAGCAAAAGTCAAAGTTAAAACCTGTTTAGTTTGTAACTGTAAAGTTTGATAATGAGAAATCAGAAGTTAAAGAGGAATTAACTTCTGACAAACTAAAATAGGAAAAGACAGCTGAAGTAAACATAGGCTTAATGACAAAGAAGCAGCTTAAGCATAAGCTGAAAGATGTTAAGAATGCAAACAAGGTAAAATCACCTAGGAAAAATAGGAATGGAAAGGAAGGTGTGAATAAAAGCAATAATTATAAAACTGTTCCTGATGCTCCTAGGAAAACATGTCATCATTGTGGAAGTTTTAACCATCTGGCTTCTTTTTGCAGGAAGAATAAGAAAATTAACTCCTTACCTTCAAAATCAGGAGTTAAGAGTCAGTCTGTTAGATATAAACCACAAAATCCTTGTTTTCATTGTGGTAGTTTATGGCATTCCAATTATACTTGTAAGGAATAATATAGTTTGTACTATGATTATTATCAATTAAAACCTTCTTTGAAGAAAGTTTCCATTGTTCCTTCTAGTGTAAATTCTGATTCAAAGTCTGACAGTATAAGTTCTGATAAGAGAAATGTTAACATAAACTCTGATGCTAAATATGCTGCAAATGTTAACAAACTTGATAAGGCCAAAGGATCCAAGCAAGTCTGGGTCCTTAAAACTAATCATTAGTGGTCTTTGTGATTGCAGGGCAACAGGAAAAATATACTAATTCTGGACAGTGGATGTTCCGGACAAATGACTGGAAATAAAGCCCTGCTATCAGACTTTATGGAGAAAGCTGGCCCAAGTGTTTCTTATGGAGATGGCAACATTGGAAAAACATTGGGATATGGCAATATTAATCTTGGGAATGACATCATTAAAGAAGTAGCTCTGGTCTCAGGACTTAAACACAATCTGCTGAGTATAAGTCAAATCTGTGATAGAGGTTATCATGTTGATTTCTTTGAAGAACACTGTGAAGTTGTGAGTAAATCTAAAGGCAAAGTTGTTCTGAAAGGATACAGGCATGGTAACATTTATGAAGCTAAGCTTTCAACAAGTACTGATGGTTCTGCAATCTGTCTGATGAGTAGAGCATCAATTGAAGAAAGCTGGAATTGGCACAAGAAACTCTCTCATTTAAATTTCAACAATATAAATGAGCTGGTCAAGAAAGATCTTGTGAGAGGACTTCCAAAGTCAGTATTTGCTCCTGATGGCCTTTGTGATTCTTGTCAGAAGGCCAAACAAAGAAAATCTTCATTCAAGAGCAAGACTGAATCATCAATTCTTGAGCCTTATCATCTACTACATGTTGATCTATTTGGTCCAGTAAATGTCATGTCTATTGCAAAGAAGAAATATGCATTGGTCATAGTGGATGAGTTCACTAGATATACATGGGTGTATTTCTTGCACACAAAAAGTGAAACTGCATCTATCTTGACTGATCATGTTAAACATCTGGATAAATTGGTCAAAGATTCTGTGAAAACAATAAGGAGTGATAATGGCACTGAGTTCAAGAATTTGATAATGGAAGAGTTCTGCAAAAACCATGAAATTAAGCAGGAATTTTCTGCTCCTGGAACTCCACAGCAAAATGGAGTTGTTGAAAGGAAGAATAGAACTCTCATTGAAGCTGCACGTACAATGCTTGAAGAAGCAAAGCTTCCAACCTACTTCTGGGCTGAAGCTGTGTAGACTGCTTATTTTACTCAAAATGCAACACTCATTAACAAGCAAGGAAAAACACCATATGAGATGGTGAAGAAAAAGAAGCCAAATCTGAAGTACTTTCATGTATTTGGATGCAAGTGTTTTGTTCTCAAGACTCATCCTGAACAGCTATCCAAGTTTGATCTAAAAGTTGATGAAGGAATCTTTGTTGGATATCCACTTTCCATAAAAGCCTTCAGAGTCTATAATTTGAGAACAAAAGTGGTCATGGAATCTATCAATGTCTCTTTTGATGACAAGAAGATTACGGGTCTTGAAGATTTTATTGATCATGATCAACTGAAATTTGAAAATGAAGACTCAAATTCTGATACTGAAAATCCTGACAGTCTAAGTCCTGATACTGTAAGCTCTGATGGATTAAACGCTGATGTTATTGAAACTGTGGTGACTACGCCAAAGGAAGATGCACCTATGCAGGGGGAGCATACTCAAGATCTTACCACATCTCAAGAAACAGCAGAACATACATCTGGCTCTTCAAGTTCTGATTCGTCAAGTTCTGATAAGCCAAGTTCTGATAGTGCTGAAAATCTAAATTCTGAAGAATCCAACTCAGAGAGCATAGTTTTAGGGGGAGCATCAGAAAATGAAAATGAAGACAGCATAGAACACGGGGGAGCATCTAGTTCTAGAGAAAACCTTCCATCTGCAAGGAAGTGGACAAAATCACATACACCTGACTTGATAATTGGAAATCCTGATGCAGGTGTCAGAACTAGAACAGGTACTTCAAATGAATGTCTTTACAATTCTTTTCTCTCTCAGACTGAGCCAAAGAAAGTGGAAGAAGCTCTTCAAGATGCTGATTGGGTGCAAGCAATGCAGGAAGAGTTAAATGAATTTGAAAGAAACAAAGTCTGGACCCTAGTGCCAAGACCAAAGAATAGATCTGTTGTTGGTACAAAGTGGGTATTCAGAAACAAAACTGACAGTGATGACATAATTACAAGGAATAAGGCAAGGCTGGTTGCAAAAGGATATTCTCAACAGGAGGGAATTGATTATGATGAAACATTTGCACCAGTTGCTAGGTTAGAAGCCATAAGGATATTTTTGGCTTATGCTGCTCATAAAAAGTTTACTGTCTTTCAAATGGATGTGAAAAGTGCTTTTCTCAATGGAGAATTGGAGGAGGAAGTATATGTTGAACAACCTCCAGGCTTTGTAGACTCCAAATATCCAGATTATGTCTACAGGCTTGATAAAGCACTTTATGGACTTAAGCAAGCTCCTAGAGCATGGTATGAGACTTTAGCTCAGTTTCTTCTGGAAAGTGGATTCAATAGAGGAACAATAGACAAAACACTGTTCTACCTCAACCATGGCAAGGACTTACTTCTGGTCCAGATTTATGTTGATGATATCATTTTTGGGTCTACAAATGACAGACTTTGCAAGAAGTTTGCCAAACTGATGCAGTCAAGGTATCAGATGAGTATGATGGGGGAACTTAGCTATTTTCTGGGCCTTCAAGTCAAGCAGAATGAAGAAGGCACTTTTATTTGTCAAACTAAGTACACCAGAAACTTGCTGAAGAAATTTGGAATGCAAGATTGTTCAAGTGCATCCACTCCCATGGCCACTGTAACAAAACTGGATAAGGATACTGGTAAATCAGTAGATATTACTGATTACAGAGGTATGATTGGCTCTCCACTCTATCTAACTGCTAGTAGACCTGATATCATGTATGCTACCTGTCTTTGTGCAAGATTTCAAGCAGATCCAAGGAAACCTCACTTAACAGCTGTGAAAAGAATTCTCAAGTATCTTAAAGGAACAGCTGATCTGGGATTGTGGTATCCTAGAGAATCAGATTTTAAACTAATAGGTTACTCAGATGCAGATTTTGCAGGTTGCAAAATTGACAGGAAAAGCACAAGTGGAAGCTTCCAATTTCTTGGAGGCAGATTGGTTTCTTGGTTCAGCAAGAAACAAAAGTCAATTATCACATCAACTGCAGAAGCAGAGTATATTGCTGCAGGAAGCTGTTATGCACAGATTCTTTGGATGAAGAATCAGTTACTGGATTATGGGTTAACATATTTCAAAATCCCTATCTACTGTGATAATCAAAGTGCTATTGCTATGACAGGTAATCCAGTTCAACACTCTATGACAAAGCACATCAGCATCAGGTACCACTTCATAAGGGAACATGTGGATGAAGGTACAGTGGAATTGCACTTTGTTCCAACAGATCAACAACTAGCAGATATCTTCACAAAACCATTGTGTGAAGCCACTTTTACAAGATTGGTAAATGAACTTGGAATGATTTCAGGTTCTTTCTCTAAATCTGCCTAGTCATGTTCTATTTTATCAGACTTTATGATCAGTATTTACAAAATTTAATCTCTTTGTGTATTCTGTGATTAATTGATAAATGTGTTTAAGTACTGACTATTGTCTGATATATGTTTCTAAACTCTGATAAGTGATATGTCTGTTAAAGTAACTATTCAATCCTATGAGGATAACTGTGCTAGATGCTGACCTAGTAGTCTTCAATAATCAAATGATCCCATGTAAGAAGTAATTATTTTTGTGGAAATCTTCATATATCATCATAATATGGTATTTTTATCAATTTAAATATATGTGAGCTAAGCAAAATCTTTCAATTTAACCAATAAACTGATGTTACTAGTACCAGTAACAACAGTTTTCATCAAAAACCGATGTTAACAATACATTTGACATCGGTTCTTAATTGGTAACCGATGTCTATTTGTAGCAAACTGATGTCTATAATACTTAATAACATCAGTTTTTTGTTTTAAGAATTTTTTTGCTATAGTATTTAACATCGGTTTTTACTGATGTCAATGGTCCACTAGAACTGATATATTAAGTTTTGACAAACATCATTTTCCATTGTAATGATGTTTGTACCTGTTTTATTAATACACATTTTAAAAATATAGATTCCAAAAACCAATGAACTACCAAAACCAATTGCTGCATAATATCAATTATCTATAAATCTAACAACCAATATTCAAACATCCGGTACAACAGATTCATCTAATCCAAATATCAAGTACTACACATATCCCTCCATATATTCTACTATTGTCTATACAAAGAATTTGACTTGGTACCGACAATAGCATGTAAAATATCATTTGAGGAACGCCATTATTCTTCTGCATCTTCCCACTCCTTAGTAAAGCTCCTGTAACTTCTGGTCCCGTACGATGATGATAAGTTTTTGATAGACCTGAGAGGATTAATTTTGTTGTAGAATACTTCAAGCTATTAAAATAGCTGTAACAAATAACTATCCTAAAACAACATAAACAAAGAAAAATACCAAAAAAGCATGACATTCACGTGCCACTTTACTGTCTCAAGACTAGTTGCTAGTTGACGCCTATGATTATTTACCGACACAAGTAGTCTATGGTCAGGATTACGGGTTTCTTGATCACGACTTTGCTCGAGCAATAAAACTCAAAACACTGATTCCATCCTATAACAAAAATCAACTACTTTAAGTCATAGCATAAGCAACAACTTAAACATCTTCTCATATAATGTATGAGATAACACTCATACTCAATATACAGAGCAAATAAATCAAAAACAAGTTTTAAAATTACCATTTCAAGGACTTCTATTCTATTGTATGCCCTGTCAGAGATCACAATATGATCTTCAACAACCGGGACTGCCACTTCTTCATACTTGTAGGCGAGAAGAAGAGCTGTAATCCCAACCAGTTGGAGCTTTTTCCGAACCAGGTTGAATGGCCAAAAACCTGTCAATCAGATTCACTATAAGATACAAGGTCTCCTCCATCGGCACAAATTTATAGGGTCTCCTGAATCAGATAGGATACAGGTCGAGATTTAGTATCATGCAATTGTAAAGAATGAAAGGTACAAAGTTTTAGCATCTGTAAGTGAATGTTCAACAAGTTTAGATCAAATGATGCATTAATAAGAGCCGAAAGACAATTACAATTTACACATTTAACTGTTGAAACAAGCTTAGAGCTAATTTTACCTTTCCCTGCTTTAGAACCAGCTGAAAATATGGATGCCAAAGCAAATGGAATGCTATAGGTCACCTGTATCGAATAATTAAGAAACCAGAATGTGGTTGTTAGCATATTTATAAGAGGAATTCCCAGTACTACGAAAATAGCAAGAGCACCAGCCCTGACTTCAGGAGACGGTGTTAGAGCATCCCCATCAGGACCAAATTGGCGCTGGTAAGCAGCAACTTTGCTCACAATTAGTATCAAATGTGACATGGTTGCACCATTTTATGATTAATATAATAATCTTTCCAAGTTGCAAGTAATGATATATTTATCCAGTCATAACCAATATAGCGGTCCATATCTATGGAGCTTGTCTTATTATAATATAAGGAAACAAAACATTCAATGATACATAGAACATAATAATCAATTAAAAGGTAGCAATACAATCACAAGGAACTACTCTGGGGATATTTTAAAAGAATAATTAAGTGGACGGAAAAAAGTTACTCATAGTTATACTTTGTCCATCCAATGGCCTGGTAACACAACACGCACCAAATAATATATTATTTCAACTTACTTGTCAGGTCATCACCAGCTGCATATCCAATATCGGTTGCAAAACCAATCAATACAATAGCAATGGCAACACAACACGCACCAAATAATATATAATTTCAACTCAATTTGTCAACACTGAGGAAACCCAGAAAGACAGCTTATTCATATATAATATACTATTTCAAAGGCATGAATACTGAATACTTTGTTGAGTGCTGATGTGAGAAAATCAACTAAATCTGGACATTTACCAATTCTTTTATAAACATGCACTAGGCTGCAAGTGCCCCCAGCAAAAAACTTATTGACTACTTGGCTTTACCAAGGAGAAGCTATTTTACATAACGTTTGTTGCTAGCATAGGGTCCAAAATAATTACACGAGACTCATCAGTAAATTATTAACAAAGAACTTGAACCGGTCCAATATTAACAAAGATATATTTCCCCCCTGACGATATTTTTTGCTTTACTTATCCCTGAGGAAACAAAATAAAGACAATTATATGATTGAAAGCCAACAAAATGATTGCTGAAAATGAGGGGAATATTCCTGAAATTAAGGCTTGTTATATTATTTCCTCACCACCCAAAAAAAGTAATTAAACAGACTGATAATAAGCCTATTGGAGAAATGTAACACAAAAACATACACAATCAATTGTTATTTACCATAAAAGTTTGTTGGATACTACTGGTACTACGTTTATTTTCAGATGGTAACACAACAATTATAAGTTCCTAAGATGCCTAGAGACTTCATCAATGAGAATTTTATACTAACTTTTCGCCATCAATTATATTCAGTAACCATTACACATTAAATTAGCTCAATAAAAAGCCTCACTGCATCTCCTAGAGAAATCTACAGCCCTCTCAACTTCTTCGTCAATGATATTCTTGTAGCCTCTCTTGAACTAATGATGCCTCTTGTGAAAAATTAAGACATATAAACACTTCAAGGTGACAAGAATTACAATATGCTTAAATTACTTTACCCAGCTTCTTCTCAATAAATATTAGTAAAAGGTGACCTGAATCTTACATTACTCACAAGCTTACCTTTGCCTTTTCCCGACTAGCTTTGAAACTGAATAACTACGAAGCCCGGATGCTTTACTATTAGTCTTAGCGTCAATGATGGTTTCTGTGGGAGTGCCTTTATGTAACACCCCCAGATCCGGGGTCAGGGATCCGGGTCGTCACGGTCTTTCTTTCCACAATATCACTTCACTTAATTAATAAATAACCTTATGCTGTGACCCCACACTAACACACACCACAACCTGTTATAGTCTCAGAGAAGAAATTGAAATAAGTACAAGTCCTTGAATCCACAATTAAAAGTTATTACAACCCAAAATGATTACTTGATAAATTTACAGTTAATTGCCATTATCTGCCACAAGTTATAATTATACATAATTAATTCTCAAAAGTAGAATGCCTGATCTACCAATAGATCTACCTCTGCAGCTATAGCAGCTACAATATCAATGGGAAGACGCGGGACGCTTCCCACGCGCTTGCGCTGGGTCTGCTGGAGTCTGGCCATCTTTCCTAACTGTTGTTGTGTGATGAAGAAATAAAGCAAGAGTGAGCCTTACAGCTCGCAAGATAATATATAGCGATAACAATAATACAAGTATCTAAATGGATACTTACTAGAATCTTTTATCATGTGTAAGATAATTACTTACTAGATATAAGTTTTAAAAGAAGATGAAGTTACCAATTACTTCACTATACTTATACCATTTTTAGAAATCTACTTGAACTACTACTGTTCAAAGTATAATAAGATTCACGAGGTCATCCCATAGATGAGACCACAAATAAAACTTGAAAATATTTGATCTTTGAAATATTTTGAAAAGAAATGAAGTTACGAGATACTTCATTCAATGGATACACCAATAAAACTGTTTGCCCCTGTCAATGCTTCGGCAACCACCCATTAGTAGCCTTTCGATTGAAATGCTACGGGTAGGGTTGCAGAATTATCCAAATGGATGATGAACTCATTACGGGAGTTTGCCGTGCCAGGAAGACCACTTACGATGATCAGTCGTAGTAGTACAACCCCACCATTTTCTACATGTAGAGGAGAACCTGTCGGATTTACTTGTCAACCGAACACTGAACTCCTAAGGAATGGACCGCCTTAGCGGAACTTCCAGGCCATTTGGGCCAATATAATAATACGGCTGGGCCGGCGCTACTCGGCCACTTACGCCACTCCTAGTTCAGATGAAATCCATGACTCTGAAACGTAAAGCTCGTCCCCCACTTTCCCCAAGTAGAAACTTGTTGATACGACTCCACCAAGAAGTCGTATCTAGTTGAAAAGGAAAACTCACCGATATTTCCCAGGCGATGCCTGTTAATGGATTAACTTGTTCCAAGAATTTTAGTTCCCGAATATTGGGTAAGTAATCAAAAACTCTTTTATCAAGACAGCAACCTTGTTGCGAATATAAAACACACCACAGAGCCGGATCCCTCAGGTTTTGAGCGAGTATTTAAATCCCCTTCGAAAGGAGGATCTTAAATATAAAAATGAGTTTTGGGATCCGCTCTAACTTTTAAAAATCATTTTAAAGACTCGAAAACACTTTAAAGAGTGTTTGGAATAATGCTAATTTAATAAAGTAAATCAGTCTCAATAAAAAAAATATCTGGATATTATTATTTAAATAATATTTCCATAAAGAATAATCTTTATAAAAATAATTGAAGTAGAAGTTTTAAAACTCTTACTTGAATGAACATTAAATAATCAAGGATATACTTATACAAAAATACTATCTTTATTTGAATAATCGAAAGTAAGTTTGATTATCGAAACATTATTCTTTAATAAATTAAAGAATATTATTAAATAATAAGCGGAGTCATAATACCTCGAATGAATATTATAATTAATATTCATTAAATAAAATAACGGAGTCATACATCCTCAAATGAATATTCAAGTAATATTCAATAAATAATATAAAGGAGTCATAAGTCCTCGAATGAATATTCAAGATAATATTCATTAATAAAATAAAGTTATCGAATAAACCTTATTCGATTAATAGTTTGGAAAACTATAACCATACATATATATATATATATACAATCTACTCGGGATCCTCGACTCCCGGTTTTAGAAAATGTTTTCACCTTTGGGTCCCTATACTAAGGGTATATGCAAATTACCGCTATTCTCTAGCATAGGTATTATCAACTGAACCAACAGATATATATGGCAAGAATACGAAACAGGCATGCATATATTCCATATCACATGCTCCAATATATTGCAAGAATTTGCTAATTAACCAACATGCATTTATCACAAGACGATGCATATACATATATACATCACAACAACAGTATAGCGGGTAGAAAACTTGCCTGAACGACTGGGGGTGATAAAAGGCTCGGGACGAGTCTGGTAACCTATAAACAACAAGTAAGTTGGAATTAAACCAAAGTCACTTGTAAATCTATACTTTAACCAACTTAGACTCTAACGCTCGTTTTGCGCTCACTGATTCTCTTAAGTCACTCGAGTACCCTCGGCTCCACCATTTTTAATAAATTAACCATTATGAGTTTTAAGGCGATTTCTTTGTGAGTGTCTTACCAACTGCCTAACACTCTTACCATAATTGTTTCATGCATTAATTAACCCTTTTTGGTCTTTAACCTATGTTTCAAAGTAAGGCGAGGGGAAAAGTTTCGTTCGCGAAATGCCGTTACTTGAAACGGTCGTTTCTCCTAAACCGTATATCGGAATCAAATGAACTACATATCAAAACGAAGCTCGTAACATGAACTATCTAAACATGGCAATGGTCAAAATCTAGCAGGGGGTTCTCGGGTCCTAATGTTATGAACAAAAGCAGTCTAAAGTAAATCGGACATTACGACGACTATGTTTACGCGATTTCCCAAATTCAAACCAATTCAAACAACCACAATTTCAACTCCAATTCACAACCCAATAAAACCTCCATCTAAACTACATTACAACAGCCCCAACTTAACTCATTGTAATCAATTTACTTAACCCCAAAACTTGTATTTAAACTATACTACATTCTTTAACCAACTCTTAAGATTTCAACAAATCAACCACCACCATTCCAACCCAAACTCTTAAACAAACAAGTTTCAAGCTACTCTATCACCATAATAATAAAAATCATCTTATTATACATAGGAATCTAGGGTTTGGAGATGATATACCTTCCTTGAAGTGGTGGGAGTAGCTAGGAAGCCTTCAGAAGCTTTGAGAAGTCTTAGGGATGCTTGGATCTTAAAGGAAAACAAGAAAAATACAAGTTAAAAACTTTGAAATCACTATTCATTGTCTTCTTCATTGATTAATTGAAGAAGATTGAGAATGAATGGGGTGCTTAAACTCATGATATAGCCATAACTATGCATAAGGATGATTAGGGAATTATCTTACCAATTTAGGAAGCCTTGATCTTGAGTTTTGAATTTTCTTGCCTTTGAAATAGTAAAAAGCCGAGAGCAAGCTTTTGTTGAAGAGAAAGAAATGATTTTGTGTTTTGATGAAAATGATTTGTTTGGCTTGGTTGATTTGGTTTTGCTTTTGTTTTAGTTAATTACCTATTTAACCTTGGACTTTGTGTGGTTCTCATTCAACCACACCTCCTTCCTTCCCATGTCATGCTTATATCATGCTATGATGTCATCTTTCCCTCTTTGTCCTTGTAACACCCCCAGATCCGGGGTCGAGGATCCGGGTCATCACGGTCTTTCTTTCCACAATATCACTTCACTTAATTAATAATACTAACCTTATGCTGTGACCCCACACTAACACACACCACAACCCGTTATAGTCTCAGAGATGAAATTTAAATAAGTACAAGTCTTTGAATCCACAATTTAAAAGTTATTACAACCCAAAATGATTACTTGATAAATTTACAGTTAATTGCCATTATCTGCCACAAGTTATAATTATACATAATTGATTCTCAAAAGTAGATGGTCTGATCTACAATAGATCTACCTCTGCAGCTATAGCAGCTACAACATCAACGGGAAGACGCGGAACGCTTCCCACGCGCTTGCGCTGGGTCTGCTGGAGTCTGGCCATCTTTCCTAACTGTTGTTGTGTGATGAAGAAATAAAGCAAGGGTGAGCAGCAAGCCCACCAAAATAATATGTATAATGATTTACAATATATGAGCCTACTCATAATACTCATGAAAGTCTTGGTCAAAAGAAATGAACCAAGTTGATATCTTAATGCGATGAAGTCGCAAAATATTCAGTATATATATATATATACATATATACTTTTCAAAATCTTGGAAGTCCTCTTCCATGCATAATATACACAAAATCCCAGTGTATAACTGTATATATAAAAAATATCGTTGCAAGGTGATCTCATATATCTAACCTTGTCTCAACGTTTTTCTGAAAATCTTTGTCATTCATAAGACAATTATTAATTAGATATAAGTTTAAAAGATGAGGTTACCAAATACCCCAATATACTTATCTCTTTCCCAATACTACTTGAACTACCACCGTTCAAGTTATAACCAGTTTCAAAAGTTCATCCCACTGATGAGACCACAAGATAAGACTTGAATAGATTCAATCTTTGAAATATTATTGAATAAAAAAGTTATGAGATACTTTATTTAGTCCCGATATATATATATCCACATATATATATATCTCTAAAACATTTCCTGGAACCTCTGTTATGTAAAGTATGAACAGAGTTGCAGTATCCAATGAATTTGGAAGGAAAAGAAAACCTTTGGCATAAACCAGATATCTTGCTGATCAGGCAAAGATACCCATAAGTAACCTTTTCTACTAGTAGATGGACGAATTCCCCACTGGTCATCACCCTGGTCATAATTAAGACCTTATGCTGGACTGCCACTCAGCCACTTATGCATTTGATGGACTCCCACTGAGCCACTTACACTATCATGGACGCCCACTGCGCCCATGTTGCTTATGCCGACTCAATAGATGGACTTACTTCCCGAATGATGGGCAAGTAATCAAGATGTTTTCTCAAAACAGCAACCTCGTTGCGAATGTAAAATACACCACTGAGCCGGATCCCTCAAGTTTTGAACGAGTATTTAAATCCCCTTTAAAAGGAAGATCTTAAATATAAAAATGAGTTTTGGGATCCGCTCTATCTTTTAAAAATCATTTTGAAGACTCGAAAACACTTTATAGAGTGTTTGGAGTAAAGCTGATTTAATGAAGTAAATCAGTCCCCAGAATATTTAGAAAATGACTGAATATTATTAATTAAATAATATTCCCATAAAGAATAATCTTTATAAAAATAATTGAAGTAGAAGTATTGAAATTTATACTTGAAACGAGTATTAAATAACCAAAGATATACTTATATAAAAGTATTATCTTTATTTGAATAATCGAAAATAAGTTTGATTATTTACACCTTATTCTTTAATAAAATAAAGAATATATTTCAGCAAATAATCGGAATCATAGATCCTCAAATGAATATTCAAAAATATTCATTAAATAATATAAACTGAGTCATAAGCCCTCGAATGAATATTCAAATAATATTCAATAAATAATATAAAAGAGTCATAAGTCCTCGAATGAATATTATAAATAATATTCATTAAATAAAATAAAGGAGTCATACATCCTCAAATGAATATCCAAGTAATATTCAATAAATAATATAAAGGAGTCATAAGTCCTCGAATAATATTCGAAATAATACTCAATAATAAAATAAAGTTTAAAGTTATCGAATAAACCTTATTCGTTAAATAGTTTTAAAAACTATATCCATATATATATATATAAATAAATATATATATATATATATAATATACTCGGGAACATCGACTCCCGGTTTAGAAATATGTTCACCTTTTATCCCCTATACTAAGGGTATACGCAACTACTTGCTTATTTCTAGCATAGGTATTATGCAACTATAAGCATTGAAATCAACAGATAGATAACCAGATTACGAAACAGACATGCATATATACCATATTAGCATGCTCCAATATATCGCAAAATTTGCTAATAACAATCATGCAATATCACAAGATAATGCATATACATATATTTACATCACAGCAACAGTATAACGGGTAGAAAACTTGCCTGAGCGACTGGGGGTTACGAATGGCTCGGGACGAGTCTGGTAACCTATAAGCAACAAGTAAGTTAGAATTAAACCAAATTCACTTGTAAATCTATACTTTAACTAACTTAGACTCTAACGCTCGTTTTGCGCTCACTGATTTGCTTAAGTCACTCGGGTACCCTCGGCTCCACCATTTTTAATAATTTAACCTTTACGAGTTTTAAGGCGATTTCTTCGCGAGTGTCTTCCCAACTGCCTAACACACTTACCATAAATGTTTCATACATTAATTAACCCTTTATGGTCTTTAACCTATGTTTCAAAGTAAGGCGAGGGGAAAAGTTTCGTTCGCGAAACGCCGTTACTTAAAACGGTCGTTTCTCCTAAACCGTGCATCGGAATCGAATGAACTACATATCAAAACGAAGCTCGTAACATGAGCTATCTAAACATGGCAGTGGTCACAATCTAGCAGGGGGTTCTCGGGTCCTAATGTTATGCACAAAAACAGTCCAAAGAAAATCGGACGTTACGACGGCTATGTTTACGCGATTACCAATGTTTAAACCATTCAAACCCATTCCAAATCAACCTCAAATTCAACCTCAAATCCATCATACAACAAACATCCATCCTTATCACATCATAACAACCCCAACAAATCCACATTAACCATTTATACTTATTCCTCACATGAACTAAAAGCTTTACTTAGGTTCTTTAACTAATTACCAAGATTTACAACTCCAACAATGCAACAAAACCAACTAATCTCTACAAACTCAACCAAACTTCAACCATTCAAGCATCATGCTTCACATATGCTATATCAAACACATTCAATCCTAATTACTCAAAACTAAAGCTAGGGTTTGTAGTTTATACCTTCCTTGGAGAGTGGAGAATCAAGAGAATGGCTTGGAATCATCTTTAAAGCCCTTATCCAAGCTTAATCTAAACAAAACTTCAAGAACACAAATTTTAGTTCTTGAAAACACTATTCACCATCTTCTTTCATGATTTATAGAAAAAGATTGGCTTGGAATTAGAAGCTTAAACTTATAGGAAGCATGTAACTATCCATGGGGAAGCTTAGATAATTACCTTGCTAAATAGTAAGTGGAGGAGCTTGGACTTCCATTTTTTAAGAAAAAACCCGAGAGCTTGAAGAAGAAGAAGAGATATTTTTGTGTTTTGCTTGGTGAAATGAAATGATTTGCTTGGTTGGTTGACTTTTGTTGTTTGCTTTAGTGAATTACCTAGTTGCCCTTGGTTTTTGTGTGGTTAACAATCCACCACATTTCCTTCCCTTCTATGTCATGCTTGCATCACTTTGCTATGTCATCCTCCCTTCCTTGTCCTCTTCTCATTGGTTGGGTGACATCACTTCCTCTAATCCCTTTGCTTAACCTCCTAATTGTTTGCCTAATGACCGCTGATCTGTTATACGGTTCGCTTAACTTTCGTTCTCGTTTATCGTTTGAAGGATCATACCCGGGATCTTATTACTTAGGTTCCCTTAACCTTTCTCAATACATTATATTCCTTTTTTATGATCCTCCATTATAATCCTTTAATTTAAATCCTTTTTATCCTGTTACCTTATACTCAATTCTTTCCGTATCTTGTGGATTTCCGGGAAAAACCAAAGTGTTCGGAATTGGATTCTGACGATCTTTACATACACTTATATACTTCATAGAGTACTAATAATATCCCAGAATATCCATAACAGAACCCCTATATAGTGTGGCATGAAAATTTTTCTTATTCAGCAAAAACACTATTCATAAGGGTTTCAAAATTTTCCAAAAATTGGGGTTATTACAGTCTCCCCTCCTTAAAAGGATTCCGTCCCGGAATCAGATAGAAAACAAATGGGGATACTTTCTTAGCATTACACTTTCTAACTCTCGAGTCAATTTTCCACATTGTGGTTCTACCATCAAACTCTGACTAGTTTGATAACCCTTCTCCTAAGCACTTGTCCCTTTTCACTCTATAACCCTTCCTGGTTGCTCCATATAGGTTACGTTGGGTTACATATCTATGCGCTCATATGCCCCTATTTGACTGGCATCTGAATTACACTTCCTTAACATTGATACTTGAAACACGTTACGACCTGCTACATGTTCGGGGTTAGGGCTAGCTCATATGCTAACTTCCCAAACGTCTTAATATATCCAAGGGTCCAACAAATTGTAGACTTAGCTTTCCTTTCTTTCCGAACCTCATCAATCCTTTCCAAGGGATACCTATAACATTACCAGGTCCCCTATTTCATACTCTTTATCCTTGCGTGTCAAATCAACATACTTATCATGTCCATCTTGGGCTACTACCAGCCGTCCTCTGATTAGATCTATCATATCCTTGGTCCTTTGGACTACTACGGGTCCGAGCATCTTGTGCTCTACGACTTCATCCTAACATAAGGGAGATCGACATTGTCTTCCCTCAAGGATCTCATAAGGCGACATCTCGATAATGACATATGATCTATTGTCGTAAGATAACTCAATCCGAATTTAGTGATCATTCCAAATTCTTTCAAGTCTATTGCACAGACTCTCATTATAGCTTCCAATCATTAGAGCTCTTGCTTCTCAATACCCATTCTTTTCCAGTTCGTAATCGCTACTACCTTCCGTTCCTAATATTATACTGGTTATACTTTTGCTCGTTAGCGTTCTATAATCTTTTAATAACCACGTCAACCTTAGTATCACGAATGTGTTCCCATTCCGCATACTACCACCACTTTATTACTCCTTTTTCAGTCGTTTCTATTTTCCAAAAATTTGATCAATCAAATAGAAGTAAAGGAATTTGTTGAGAGATCACTATGATCATGAACACTTGTTATATCGCATAGTTAGTACAGAAGGTGGCCAGCCTTTAGTACTTGACAAGCAATTAAACAACATGTGGTATCCTACTAGGCTTCTATCACAAAGATAGATAGTCATTCGGCAATACCTCCCCTTCTGGAAGGGTTGTTCTTCTCAGCTTACATGAAATGAAAAGAAGAGAAAAGAACAAATTGAAGAGAATTGTATATATGAAAAAAATATACTGCCTCAAAATATCTGGCTTGGAACCTACCTCTGAACTATAGAGGTTTGTCATAGGAGAACAAAACATATACGCATTTATATCAACATCAAGCATTATAGCCTCATATTTCCCATGCCCAAATATTTCTATTCCGTCCATCATTCCATGGACCCACACTCTTCCTCGAGCTTATACATAATCACCTTTGAAACTCCCTCGACATCAAAAATCGAATCTGGGATCTCATTCTATACATCATTGTTACTTGAATTCTATGCTTGCACCGCAACCTTCCTCGTATAATAATACGACTCTCTATTGATAAGAAAGAATAATAATTCACTACTCGCAGAATCATTCCACAACTCTCATGGTTGTAATCAGCTCACTACTCGCAGAATCATTGCTGCCTTACTATGGTCCACCACTGACCCACTGTAGTCATTCATTTTCCACGAAATCTTAATAACTAACCATACGGAGTCCATACATCTCATATCTAATTCTCCTAAGGAGTTAACATAACCACCAATCACAATTCATGAAGAACACTCCAAACTCTGACGTACCTTCATGACATGAAGCAGATAAAAGTGCAGAAGAGTTTCAATCAAAGCAACGATAGCAGGTTAATACCATTCGTAATCATATGCCTTCAATAGAAGACTTAACTCAAAGGTTTGTTTAGTCTTTTTTTTTTTTTTTTTTTTTTGAAACATGGTCCTGGCTTATCTCAAGATAGGACCTCCTAAGATAGATAGCCCGTTCATGGCGATTACATGAATTAAACCTTTACCAACTACTATTACGGTTGGGTATTGCACAGTCATCAGAAGGAATGTCAATCTTCCAAACCATAATTCAACCTTCACATTTTTAACCATCATCACTGTATTCTTTTGGCACACGCGCCTATAATTATCCTCTTACCCTTAAAGTGTCGGCCACCTCTTTGGCCTTTCCTGATAGTAAAATTTCCTTACAGTCAATGTCATTTTAACCACCTCCAAATAAATTTTCTACCTTATTTCCGATCACTGCTTGAGTGAAGATGTTTTCCTTAAAATCAGATGGGAAAAAAAATATCACCATTTTTTTCCATAAGTTATTGCCTCAGTCTTTAGAGGCTAATCACTGTCAAGACTGACTCTCAATCATACTTAGAACATTTTTTTTTTCTTAAGTCCTAATTGCCCTGAACAATTTCGACCATTACTGGTTCGATCCATACTTTCTCGTGGTTTAACACGTGCCCCACTTGGCATCATTATAATTACGTCATATTTCCTTTATCCACATTTCTATTCTTGAGAATTTTGAATATTACCTTTTTCCTTATAAAACTTCTAAGGTTATCCTTCAATCGTTCCTCCTGTATTCCCTAGATACAGGGCATATCACAATACCATTTACTAATAGTAGAACCATTGTCTATATACTTCTGCAAAATTTCTCCACTGATTCTTAAAGGTTGTTGTTACCTTAACCCTTTCCCAATCATACTGTCAAAACTCATACTGTCCCTATTAAGGGTGACATGCCAACCTTTATGCAGTCCCCTAGGATTCATTTTAAGTTACCAATGTTCTATCCTTAATTCCACCTTTAAAAGGTACCTGCATCCTTCCACGAATAAATCAAGTCATATTTCCTTGATAGATTATCTTATTCATCATTCCCACCTCGATAGTCTATACCTAACTTCATAGTAGCATCCTTATTCAAATTGAGGTCAATCCATATGGCCTCCAAAAGATAACAATGGTCATCCGCTTTTCTTTTCTGATTTGGTAATGATAACATGGATGTTCTGGAAGATATTGGTCATGTTCAACGTGAACTTCTTCTTAATAATTCCTTATTTACTTTTGTTGTTTATCTCAACAGTCACCTCAATGTTGGGATACCTCCCATATCTGGCGTCTCCCTTTCTGGGTATCGAGCCACCGGTCTTACATTTCACATTATTGAAGGTCACTTCCTTCATCCAATTTTTCCTGATTTCTTACTTTCTTGTCTCCTCAGTCTATCCGTGTCTCAATATTTATCCTTCGAACTATCTCAAGGTTTCCTCGAATCCTCCCAACTTAAAGGGGGTACAATATACGTATCTCTTATGCCTTCAACCATCAATTTTAACTCATGGTGGACCATCATACTGATGATTACATACTTTTCTATTTATATTGCTATGAGTCTTTAGGGTTTCCTCATACCCAACTCCCTTATCATTCCTCAAACTCTATTGCCTTTATATTCCTTTCCACTTCAGTTTCTTTTTATTTTCCTTTCTCTTATCATTATTTCATGAACCAACACAACATAAGCATTGATTTCAAACATCCCGTCATTCTGGATTCGTGTCCTCAGAATGAATCTTGATAACTTTTACAACTTAGATTCATAATTTATCATACTCGTCTGCCTTTGTTCTGGCTCTAAAGCTTTTACACTATCTCCTTATCTTTGGGAATTACTTTCCCGAAAACAATTGACTGAACTTGAATCAGTTTATTATAATCTCTTGCTCCGTGCCTTCCTTGGCCTTTTACCGTCGGGTGGTCTCTCTCTTAGGAGGGTAAGTGATAAAACAGTCTTTTGTGGTTCGTCAATCATTTAGAATCTCAAATGATTCATCTATTTCCTTTAGCCAGGCTCTTGCCTCGACTGGGTCAGCTTGTTCCTTGGAACTCTGAGAGCTTAGCGACTTAAAGGTCATGAAAGAATTTCCCATCGCACTGTCTCCCCAGGGTGGTGGTTGGGGATAATAGTCTAAGTTCTTTTTAGACAGGTCCATGAATTGCCGTATAGGAGTGCCGTCTCGGGTCTCCTTTCCTTACTCGACTTTCTGTTTCCTTGGTATGAAATGTTTCAACCTTCTCCCATAATCGGGGTTATCTTATACATTAAAAACCTTGTTTTCCACTCTATTATGTTATGGGTTCTTTCTTTCTTGATGGCAACCTCCCTGACTATCACATTCAGGATTTGCCCTAAATCTTATTCCTCAAACTATGGCTCTCATCTAAGTTCTCATCCTTAAGCTCTTGAACTTTTAGAACCCAATTTCTGTAGAAATACCTCATTATTCCCTTATCATCTTTCTCAGTATTAATCTCATATTTATTTGTTGGCTCTCTGACTTCATTCATCACCTTTTTCTGGCACAATATGCTCTTTTCCAATAATTCGGTCTCTATTGCAATCTCAAACAGCTTTTCGGTACCGGCTCCGGTTACCTTCACTACTATTTCCATTTTCTCAAAATCTCTTATCAACTCTCCCAAAGACATTATCATCTTGAGTCTCTCCTTTTTACTAAGGGCATCAGCCACCATATTGGCTTTCCCCGAATGATAAATAATCTCCCAATCATTATTCTTGATTAGCTCTAACTGCCTCCTCTGGCATATGTTGAGCTCTTTCTACGCGAAAATGTACTAGAGCACTTATGGCTTAGGTAATTCTCGCACTTCTCTCCATACGAGTAGTGCCTCCAATCTTTAGGGTAAACTATTGCCACGAGCCTAAGCTCATGAGCGGGGATATCGAATTTCATACTACCTTAATTGTCTTGACATGTACGCGATTACCTTACCGTGCTGCATAAGCACGCACCCTAAGCCCTTGTGTGAAGCATCACTACACTTCATAAAATCTCCTTTTCCATCCGGCAACGCCAGCATAGGGGCCATCACCAACCTCTGCTTCAGTTTTTTTTTTTTTTTGAAAGCTGTTCTCGCATTTCTCTGTCCATTCGAACTTCTCAGTCTTACGAGTAAGCCACGTTAAAGGGGGCTACTATCTTTACAAACTTGAACGAACCTCCGGTAGTGATCAACCAATCCTACCTCTGGTAGTCGACCTAACCATGGTCATCAATTCATCAGTGGTCCTTTATTCATTCTTGTCAGGATCCTCCATGGAATCCTTCTCAGCAACTATCCCTTCTAGAACAACATCCTCAACCGCTACATTCTCAATATCAACATCATCCGGTCCTGCGTTAGGACACTCTATCGGATCCACAATCCGATCTCCAATTAGTAATAAAATATCATCGCACAGTTGCTCCTCAACCTCAGGGTTCGGAGTCCCGCTACCATATACGATAACGAACTATGCTCCTATCACGATATTTATAAGGGTTCCCATAAGGGTTTTAACTGTCAGTACTACGTTAGGTAGCCCGACTATGAACTTGGCAAGAGTTCTTATTATCTTAGTTAACTTATTATCTTAACGTCCCATCATCTCTGAGGTTTATAACGCTTAGCTCTGATACCATTTCTGTAACACCCCCAGATCCGGGGTCGAGGATCCGGGTCATCACGGTCTTTCTTTCCACAATATCACTTCACTTAATTAATAATACTAACCTTATGCTGTGACCCCACACTAACACACACCACAACCCGTTATAGTCTCAGAGATGAAATTTAAATAAGTACAAGTCTTTGAATCCACAATTTAAAAGTTATTACAACCCAAAATGATTACTTGATAAATTTACAGTTAATTGCCATTATCTGCCACAAGTTATAATTATACATAATTGATTCTCAAAAGTAGATGGTCTGATCTACAATAGATCTACCTCTGCAGCTATAGCAGCTACAACATCAACGGGAAGACGCGGAACGCTTCCCACGCGCTTGCGCTGGGTCTGCTGGAGTCTGGCCATCTTTCCTAACTGTTGTTGTGTGATGAAGAAATAAAGCAAGGGTGAGCAGCAAGCCCACCAAAATAATATGTATAATGATTTACAATATATGAGCCTACTCATAATACTCATGAAAGTCTTGGTCAAAAGAAATGAACCAAGTTGATATCTTAATGCGATGAAGTCGCAAAATATTCAGTATATATATATATATACATATATACTTTTCAAAATCTTGGAAGTCCTCTTCCATGCATAATATACACAAAATCCCAGTGTATAACTGTATATATAAAAAATATCGTTGCAAGGTGATCTCATATATCTAACCTTGTCTCAACGTTTTTCTGAAAATCTTTGTCATTCATAAGACAATTATTAATTAGATATAAGTTTAAAAGATGAGGTTACCAAATACCCCAATATACTTATCTCTTTCCCAATACTACTTGAACTACCACCGTTCAAGTTATAACCAGTTTCAAAAGTTCATCCCACTGATGAGACCACAAGATAAGACTTGAATAGATTCAATCTTTGAAATATTATTGAATAAAAAAGTTATGAGATACTTTATTTAGTCCCGATATATATATATATCCACATATATATATATCTCTAAAACATTTCCTGGAACCTCTGTTATGTAAAGTATGAACAGAGTTGCAGTATCCAATGAATTTGGAAGGAAAAGAAAACCTTTGGCATAAACCAGATATCTTGCTGATCAGGCAAAGATACCCATAAGTAACCTTTTCTACTAGTAGATGGACGAATTCCCCACTGATCATCACCCTGGTCATAATTAAGACCTTATGCTGGACTGCCACTCAGCCACTTATGCATTTGATGGACTCCCACTGAGCCACTTACACTATCATGGACGCCCACTGCGCCCATGTTGCTTATGCCGACTCAATAGATGGACTTACTTCCCGAATGATGGGCAAGTAATCAAGATGTTTTCTCAAAACAGCAACCTCGTTGCGAATGTAAAATACACCACTGAGCCGGATCCCTCAAGTTTTGAACGAGTATTTAAATCCCCTTTAAAAGGAAGATCTTAAATATAAAAATGAGTTTTGGGATCCGCTCTATCTTTTAAAAATCATTTTGAAGACTCGAAAACACTTTATAGAGTGTTTGGAGTAAAGCTGATTTAATGAAGTAAATCAGTCCCCAGAATATTTAGAAAATGACTGAATATTATTAATTAAATAATATTCCCATAAAGAATAATCTTTATAAAAATAATTGAAGTAGAAGTATTGAAATTTATACTTGAAACGAGTATTAAATAACCAAAGATATACTTATATAAAAGTATTATCTTTATTTGAATAATCGAAAATAAGTTTGATTATTTACACCTTATTCTTTAATAAAATAAAGAATATATTTCAGCAAATAATCGGAGTCATAGATCCTCAAATGAATATTCAAAAATATTCATTAAATAATATAAACTGAGTCATAAGCCCTCGAATGAATATTCAAATAATATTCAATAAATAATATAAAAGAGTCATAAGTCCTCGAATGAATATTATAAATAATATTCATTAAATAAAATAAAGGAGTCATACATCCTCAAATGAATATCCAAGTAATATTCAATAAATAATATAAAGGAGTCATAAGTCCTCGAATAATATTCGAAATAATACTCAATAATAAAATAAAGTTTAAAGTTATCGAATAAACCTTATTCGTTAAATAGTTTTAAAAACTATATCCATATATATATATATAAATAAATATATATATATATAATATACTCGGGAACATCGACTCCCGGTTTAGAAATATGTTCACCTTTTATCCCCTATACTAAGGGTATACGCAACTACTTGCTTATTTCTAGCATAGGTATTATGCAACTATAAGCATTGAAATCAACAGATAGATAACCAGATTACGAAACAGACATGCATATATACCATATTAGCATGCTCCAATATATCGCAAAATTTGCTAATAACAATCATGCAATATCACAAGATAATGCATATACATATATTTACATCACAGCAACAGTATAACGGGTAGAAAACTTGCCTGAGCGACTGGGGGTTACGAATGGCTCGGGACGAGTCTGGTAACCTATAAGCAACAAGTAAGTTGGAATTAAACCAAATTCACTTGTAAATCTATACTTTAACTAACTTAGACTCTAACGCTCGTTTTGCGCTCACTGATTTGCTTAAGTCACTCGGGTACCCTCGGCTCCACCATTTTTAATAATTTAACCTTTACGAGTTTTAAGGCGATTTCTTCGCGAGTGTCTTCCCAACTGCCTAACACACTTACCATAAATGTTTCATACATTAATTAACCCTTTATGGTCTTTAACCTATGTTTCAAAGTAAGGCGAGGGGAAAAGTTTCGTTCGCGAAACGCCGTTACTTAAAACGGTCGTTTCTCCTAAACCGTGCATCGGAATCGAATGAACTACATATCAAAACGAAGCTCGTAACATGAGCTATCTAAACATGGCAGTGGTCACAATCTAGCAGGGGGTTCTCGGGTCCTAATGTTATGCACAAAAACAGTCCAAAGAAAATCGGACGTTACGACGGCTATGTTTACGCGATTACCAATGTTTAAACCATTCAAACCCATTCCAAATCAACCTCAAATTCAACCTCAAATCCATCATACAACAAACATCCATCCTTATCACATCATAACAACCCCAACAAATCCACATTAACCATTTATACTTATTCCTCACATGAACTAAAAGCTTTACTTAGGTTCTTTAACTAATTACCAAGATTTACAACTCCAACAATGCAACAAAACCAACTAATCTCTACAAACTCAACCAAACTTCAACCATTCAAGCATCATGCTTCACATATGCTATATCAAACACATTCAATCCTAATTACTCAAAACTAAAGCTAGGGTTTGTAGTTTATACCTTCCTTGGAGAGTGGAGAATCAAGAGAATGGCTTGGAATCATCTTTAAAGCCCTTATCCAATCTTAATCTAAACAAAACTTCAAGAACACAAATTTTAGTTCTTGAAAACACTATTCACCATCTTCTTTCATGATTTATAGAAAAAGATTGGCTTGGAATTAGAAGCTTAAACTTATAGGAAGCATGTAACTATCCATGGGGAAGCTTAGATAATTACCTTGCTAAATAGTAAGTGGAGGAGCTTGGACTTCCATTTTTTAAGAAAAAACCCGAGAGCTTGAAGAAGAAGAAGAGATATTTTTGTGTTTTGCTTGGTGAAATGAAATGATTTGCTTGGTTGGTTGACTTTTGTTGTTTGCTTTAGTGAATTACCTAGTTGCCCTTGGTTTTTGTGTGGTTAACAATCCACCACATTTCCTTCCCTTCTATGTCATGCTTGCATCACTTTGCTATGTCATCCTCCCTTCCTTGTCCTCTTCTCATTGGTTGGGTGACTTCTTTAAGCCTCTTCTTCTGAACTTTTAAACCTCTGTCTTTTAAACTTGTATTTGACTTTTTCAACCTCCGAAGAAAAGAGAGCGGTGTTGGGGAGAATTGGTTTTGGGAGGGAGGCATTAGATCGAGAGAGAAAGGAGAGAGTCGAGTTCTCCGGTCGATAGAATTGAGTGAAGAGAGCTGAGTTCATCGGTCAAGAAAGTAGAGAGAGAAGAGAGAGAGAGAGAGAGAGAGAGAGAGAGAGAGAGAGAGAGGATGATGAGTGTTTTTTATTTTTATTTTATGTTTTTAGATAAGGGATGGGGAGATTTGGATACCTAAAAAATTTGAAGTAAAAATTGGGGGAATTTTTAAGAGGGAATGAAATATTTGGCTAAGGGGGGAAATAGAAGAGGCGCGCTGAATTATTTTTTAAAACAGACTTACAACATCGGTTGGGCTAAAAAGTTGATGTCTATATTAACAAAAGACATCGATTGATTAAAAATGATGACTAAAAAACCTTTTATATCGGCTCCAGGAGCAACCAATGTCTAAGAGTCGATGTCTATTCTACTTTTTCTAGTAGTGTATGCCTTATTTCTAAGATATACTGAAGTGAATTAGACTTTACTCTTTGTTTGACATTTAGCTTAATGCACACACTACTCACTCCATATGAATGATGACAATTACTGTGGTGGTCTATGTTGTTTTAGATAAACAGTCATTGTGTCACTTTGCACAAACTCTGAGGACAAGTTATGATTGCATGTTCTGCTGATTAAGTTCTGAAGAATATAACTCAGAACTTGTATGAGGACTTACTCAAATAGGCATTCCTTTTTCGAGTTAAGAAATTATGTTTTGATGACTGTTAAGTTCTGATATAAGTCTAAGTTCTAATATTAAAGTCTAATTCTTTACTTGACTTATCTATGGATAAAATTTGATAACAGTCTCGGTTCAATCTAGAATATGTTGAAGTGGAAGATTAATAGTCACTATGGTTAGGGTTAATGGTATTCGTACTTGAACAGTCAACTTTTACTTGCTTCTTGTGCGCATTAAACCATGTTTTCTCTTTCCAATGAATGTTAGGTTTAGCAGCTTAGGGAAATCTTGTATAAATTCTGATGTAATTTCAATTTCATGAATGTATTCACTTGATATATTAATGAAATTTGTTTTTGTTTCAAGATTTTGTCTCTAAGTTATTTTGTAATGTATTGATAAATCCTGATAAAGATTCATATTCTGATGACCATATAAATTCTGTTATAATTTAAGTTCTGATTTTCCTTTATCAGTACTTACTCATTTGATTTATCTTGGTCATTTTCACTTGATTTATTTTCTGAATATTAATGATGCAGTGAAAAATAATTAAATCAGTGGGAACGGTTTCAAATTTGAATTAAAACTGTTTCACCTTGATTAATGGAATATCTGGGTAAGTGGAACGGTTTTTCCTTGAAAAAAGGCCAGTGGGCAGGTAATGATTACTGTTTTCTCGCGCCCGGTAACTATCCGTTATTACTGCCTGTCTGACAGGTGTCCAACGGTAACATTTTTTTTCAGAGTATAAGTACGACAGAGAGAGGATTTTTTAATCTTTTATTTCCTTTCATACTTTTTCTCTCTACTTGCTTTTACTCTCTCTTCTCTCTCTCTTCTTCTCACGTTGGTTTTTCATACAGACATTTTATCATACACCTAACAGGCACTCTTCAATCTCAACTTTTCACATGGCACCTAAGGATTTAATCATTGATGGAGCTAAGTTTGTTCCAAACAACTATGCTGCAATTCTTGATCATGCTGAAGCTCCATCTGAATTGCATTTTGTGCAAGATCTTCTTGCACATAGTGAGATTGGGTATGCATTGACCCAGCCTTCAGTCTTTTCGAGCCAACAAGTTCTGACATTTTGACGGACTGGGCACTTTGATAATGGTGGTACACATGGCACTCCCAGTATTGTTTTCGAAGTGGGTGATTCTTCATATGCAGTCACTCCTGGTACAATACGCAAGGCTCTACATCTCCCAGAAGGATGTACCTTTTCAATTCCAGAGGAATCAGCTCTTCAGGATTTAATGGCCCATTTGGGGTATGAACGGAGTTTGGCAAAGCTTGGGCAGTTAAAACGGGCTCATATCAGAAGAGAATGGAGCTTCTTCTTTGACTGCATCACTAAATCTTTTGGGAACAAATGTTCGAATTTTGATGCTATCCCAATTTTGAGTCAGCACATCGGGTATGCTATTATAAATCAAACTCATTTTGATTTTGCAACTGGTATAATTGGTTTTATAGGAGATAGGATGACAGAGGATAGGAATGTTGTGTACTTTGCTAGATTCTGTCAACTTATATATACTTTTTGTACTGATGAACCTCAATTAGTCAGTTCCTCAACTCCACCTTTTAAGGTTGCAAAACGTTACTTTAATGACCTGATAAATGCTGACACTAAGAAATCAGTGGTTAGACCTTTACAGATTCCTCAATCTATAAAACAGATCTTAGTAAATGCTGATCCTGATACTTATAGATCTGTTTATTCTGATGTTCAACCAACAACAACCACCCAAACACCACAACAATCAGCACCTACCACTCATTCTACTCAACCAACCCTCAGGCAATATATCAAATCATATCTCTCCACTTCACAGACTGCTAAATCCTCATCATCAGCACCTACTGTGAAGCCTTCATCCTCCAAACCTAAGAGGACAAAGACTGTTCCTCAAAAACCTCAAAAGAGGAGGAGGATTGCTTTGAGAGATGAATCTGATACTGAGGAACAGGTTCCTTCTTCAGAACCTGTTGTAAGTGAAGCTGAGAAAGAGACTTCTCAGAAGGATTCTGGAATTGAGGGATCTAGGCTTCTCAAGAGGCTTAGAAGAATGACAGTTCCTGAAACTCCCAAGGAATCCAAATCTACAAAGAGATACAAGAAACAGAGGGCAAATAGGCCAGTTTCAGATGATGAAGAGGAAGCAGCTAAGGAAGGGGATCAGGAATCTCTGATCTCACAAGAAAAGGAATTTGCTAAAGTCACTTCTTCCCCATCAAGTCCATCTAAGGAAGCTGTTTCTGAAAAGGTCAACACATCCTCTGTATCTCCTGTTGATCCAGGCACAAGTGCTGATATTGATGTTCAAAACTTGGTTGTGCCTGAAGTAATTCTCTTAGAAGCTCCAACAGCAACTAATCCTTCAACAACACCTGTTACTGATACTGTTCAAACTCCAGAGTTATCTACAACACCTTCTCTGCATCAAGATGCTGATGATCAGACTTTAGGTGAGCATCAAGATATGGCTGTTGATCAGAATTTAGAACCAGATCAGCAATTAGAGGATGTTGAAGCCTCCATTGCTACTCACACTGTTGTTTTATCAGAGGATACTGATTCTGTAAGTTCTGATGCTGCAAATGCTGGAGATACTGGTGATGCTGCTCCAACTGCAGATGCTGATAAAGCAGGTCCTTCAGGACATGCTCCTCAACAGACTATTCTTAAGTCTGAACTGGTTAAGAAGTTTGTTACCAGAGAAGCACCAGTGCCTTGGAGTGAAACTCCTGCAGGACAGGAGTGGACTAAGGAATTGAACTCAATTTCCTGTGTTCCAACTACAATGCATCTTGCTGAGCACTTGACTAAAGCTGATGAAATGTTAAATTCTGATGATTTCAAAACCCAGCTTCGAGTCACTGCATTGAGCACTAAACATCTACAAGGTCTTCATTCAACTACTCATGCAGAGCTACACAAGATTCAGGAAGAATTTATTAAGCAAGGAGAAGTTTGGAAACTTGACAAGAAAAGGTTCTTCCAACCTACCTTTGACAGGATTGCTGATATTGAGAAGACTCAAGAAAAACAACAAGATCAGATTAATGATATTTTGACAAATCAAGCTTCTCAGCAATCTCAACTTACTCAAATCCAATCCTCAGTGGAATTGCTTGTCTCTCTCCTATTACCTGCTGATGCCAAAAAGGGGGAGAAAGTAATTAAGTCCAAATGCAAGACTGACAAGACACTGAAAGGGAAGGATGATGGAAAAGATGATCAAGGAAGCTCTGGAATGGGTAGAGGTCATAGTCAAGGTAGAGGATTCACATCAAGAAAAGCTGAAATCACAAGTCACAGGACAAGTTCTGATACTGGGAAAAGAATAAGTTCTGCTACTAGTAAAAGGATAAGTTCTGATGAACTTTTAGATCTTGATGAGGAAATGTCAAGACAGTTATTTCTTCAGGAAAATTCAGGATTGGACTTGGAGAGTTTAATGGAGGAAGAATCCAGACTTAAATAAGAGAAAGTCACATCTAAATATGAAGCTTCTGGTAAAAAGCCACTTCCAAAACTCAAAGGCATTGTGATAAAAGAAAGGACAAATGCTAAAACAACAATTGTTAAATCACAATCGCAGATAGATCCAAGATCCAAGGGTAAAGAAAAGGTTGGTGAACCTATCAAGGTTTATGTGCCTCCTGAGGATGAAGAAATTACTGATGAAAAGGATGATCTTGCTCTGACTTCAAGAAAAGTTCTTAAAACAACCTCTGACATGGGTCAAGTTGTTCAGAGTCAAGATAAAGTAAGTTCTGATATTTCAAAGAAGCAGGTAACCTCTGACACAGCTCAAGTTAACTTGATATCAGAAGTTAGACCAAAGACACTCCTACCAGGATTCACTAAAGCAAAACAGACTCAACCCTTGAAGACTACTGCAAGTGGTTTTAAAGCTAGAGTAGTTACTGGAAAGGAAACAAGAGATAAAACTGGATTGGGAAGTGCTGATGAAAGAAGAATACAGAACACTACCAATGATCCAACTTCCTTGAGTGAACCAGGTATTGGAGCAACTCCTGAGAGATTGAATCAACTAGAATCTGTACAAATGGTTTACCATACCTACTTGAAAGAATACATCTTGTTGTACTTCATGACAGATGGTAGGGTTTATCATATAAGACAAAATGCCATTCCATTGAAGTATTTTGAAGAACTGGAGCATGTACTATTCTTACTTCAAGTGGATGACTGAATAACAGGAACTGCTGCAAACTATTTGAAGGATCAGATTCAGAGACAGAAAAGGCTTTATTCTGTTAAGTCTGACAGCACATATGTTCCAAAGTACAGAGATCACAAGGATGATATAGTTGAAATGAAGCCCAACACTGCTAAAATTATAACTACCTTTCTAGGTTACAGGGCTGTGGAATTCAATCTTAAATCTGATAAAGCTTATTTGATCAGACTGGATCAGGATATAAGAAAAGCAAAGATTAATGATCTCAGGGATGCAATCTTTCAAATTGGTGAAGATACTGCAGAGCTTAAAGATGCCAAAAGGAGAATGATTGATGAACTTAGATATGCTGAGAGATGTTTGTTGAAGAACTATCTCAGAACAACTCCTGACATCAGAGAGATCAGAAAATGAAGCCAAGTCGCAGATCTACAACTGCTTAAATTTTGATATTTGTACAGACTGAAGTTGTTATCAGAAGTTAAATATTGGTAAAGCTTTAAGGACTGTAAGTTGTAGCTATCTAGTCTAATTCTCATGCATTTGTACTTAATGTTTTTGACATCATCAAATATCTGTTAAACTTGTATATTATGCTAATTTACAAGTTGGGGGAGATTGTTAGATATATTTGATAATGTCATGGCTAATATGATTTATGTTTAGTTTTCAGATCTTACTTAACAGGATAAATCAGTACTTAACTGGGAATCAATACTTATACTAGAAGTCAGGACTTAAGGATATCAGTACTTATATTATCAGGAGATAATCATCAGAAGTTGGATATCAGAACTTAAGTGCTGAAGGACAATCAGATAAGGATAGTAGCTGATTAAAGGAAAGAAGATCGAGATAAACATAAGAAGGGATATGCATGAAGAAGGAGTTCCGTGAAGAATGGAATACTTGGAAGAAAAGATATCTGATTGATATATTTTAGGAAGCAGAATTATATTCCATATCAATTAGCGATTATCTTGTAACTGTGTAATATATAAACACAGATATAGGGTTTACACTATAAGTGTTATCATATTCGAGAAGATTATTCATTGTAACCCTAGCAGCTCTCGTGATATTTGTTCATCACTAAGAGGTAACAGTTCCATACTGTAACAGAGTTTATTATTTCAATAAAGGTTGGTTTTTTTTAACTTGAGATATTAAAGTTCGATTTGATTGTAATTTACACTGTATTCACCCCCTCTACAGTGTGTGTGTCGTAATCCTTTATCAATTCCAGCCATCGACGTTGTCGCATGTTCAGCTCCTTTTGCGTAAAGATATACTTTAGACTTTTATGATCTGTGTAAATTTCACATTTTTCACCGTAGAGATAATGTCTCCAAAGCTTCAACGCAAATACGATCGCTGCCAATTCCAGATCATGAGTGGGATATTTTTGTTCATGAGGTTTAATTTGTCTCGAAGCATATGCGATGACGTTACCGTGCTGCATCAGTACACATCCTAACCCGCGATACGAAGCGTCGCTGAAAATAACGAAATTTCCTAGCTCGTCTGGCAATACAAGTACTGGTGCGGTTACTAACCGATTTTTCAGTTCTTGAAAACTTTCTTCACACTTATCACTCCATTCAAACTTTTCACTTTTTCAAGTTAACTTGGTCAGCGGCGTTGCTATTTTCGCAAAATCTTTGACAAACCTTCGATAATATCCTGCCAATCCCAAGAAACTTCGAACTTCTGTCGGGGTCCTTGGTCTTTCCCAATTTAACACAGCTTTAATCTTCGCTGGATCGACTTGGATGCCTTCTCTACTGATAATATGCCCTAGAAATTGTACTTCTCTTAACCAGAATTCACATTTCGAAAATTTTGCGTATAGTTGCTCTTTTCTCAGAATTTCCAAAGCTATTCTCAAGTGTTCTGCATGCTCTTCTTCTGACTTAGAGTAAATCAAGATGTCATCAATGAATACAATCATGAATTTATCCAAATATTTCTTGAATACTCTGTTCATCAAATCCATGAATGCTGCTGGCGCGTTTGTTAGACCGAATGCCATTACCAAAAACTCGTAATGCCCATATCTTGTACGAAACGCAGTCTTTGGAATATCTTCAGCTTTAATCTTCAATTGATGATACCCTGATCGCAAATCTATCTTTGAAAACCATGCTGCTCCTTTTAGCTGATCGAACAAATCGTCGATTCTCGGTAAGGGATACTTGTTCTTGATAGTGAGTTTATTCAATTCCTTATAGTCAATGCATAATCGCATGTTGCCGTCCTTCTTCTTCACAAATAACACCGGTGCACCCCATGGGGATACACTAGGTCGTATGATGCCTCGGTCTAGAAGATCTTGCAGTTGCATTGACAATTCCTTCATTTCGACTGGAGTCATCCGATATGGAGCTTTCGAAACTGGTTCTGTACTTGGTGCTAGATCAATTGTGAACTCAATTTCTCGATCTGGTGGTAACCCTGAAAGCTCATCTGGAAAGACGTCTGGAAACTCGCACACAACTGGAATGTCTTCTATTCTAGGACTTCCTCTTTCAGTATCTAACACGTAAGCTATGTACGCCTCACATCCTTGTCGAAGCAATCGTTTAGTCTGCATCACAGTAAGAAATTTCTTCTGCTATTTTTCGCCTTTGAATATTACCGTTGCATTTTCCGCAGTTCGCAATTTGACTCTCTTATTCGCGCAATCTATTTGAGCGTTATGACATGCTAACCAATCCATTCCCAAGATAATATCGAATTCTCCTAGCATAAAAGGAATTAAATCTACCAAAAAATGATGTCCGGCTATTTCTATATCACACGCAGGACATACTCGATCTACCGGAACTTGGTCGTCATTCGCTAATTTTATAATTAACGTTTCGCCCAACCATTCGATTTCACAATGTAACTTATCAAGAAATTCTTCAGAAACAAATGAACGAGTAGCTCCAGAATCAATTAATACTTTTGAACTTACGGAATTCACCAAAAGCGTACCTGCAATATCACTCGGACTCTGCACCGCTTCTTTCATGGTCATGTTAAAAGTTCTTGCTTTGGGTTTATTAGGCGGTGGCGGAGGTAATGCTAACACTCTCGGAACACTGGCTGCCATAGCTGGTCCTTTGCAATTTCTGGTGATATGCCCTTTCTTTCCACACTGGAAACAAGTCATCTCTGTTGTTCTACCTGTTGGACATTCGTTAGAATAATGCTCTTTCTGCTTACACCGATAACACGTTACATCCCTTTTGATACATACACCAGTATGCTTTTGATTACATGTCTTGCAGTACGACACTGGAACTCTGACCATTTCCTGCTGACTAGAGGTTTGGAAACGATTACCTGCCTTCTGTGAACCTTGTCCTATCCTTTTAAAATTCAAATTTGCCCGGGCTTGGAATCCCGGCTTTCTGCTGGAGCAATCTTGGAAACTTCCCTGTCCCTTGTCTTGCTGAGATCTTTCACTTTCCTCTTCTATAATCAAAGCTTTCTGAACTACGGCGGTATACGTCGTTAGTTCGAAAACTGCAACTTGGCCACGAATCCATGGTCGTAACCCTTCTTGAAACCTTTGAACTAACTTCTCTTCAGTGTCAACCTGTTCTGGAACAAACCTAGCCAACTCAGTAAATTTGGCTTCATATTCTGCCACAGACATATTTCCCTGCTTCAGTTCTAGAAACTTAATCTGCATTTGATTCTTCACATAGCGAGGAAAATGCTTTTCTAAAAACAACTCTTTAAACCTATCCCATGCAATAACTTCTTCACCCTCTAAGGCCTTTTTAGATTCCCACCAATAATTCGCCTCTCCTTTCAACAAGTAACTAGCAAAATCAGTCTTCTGGTCCTCACCTACCTTCACTAGTGCTAACGCTTTCTCTACTTCTTTTAACCAAGTGGTAGCTTTAATAGGATCAGTAGTCCCTTCAAACTCTGGAGGTTTAACTGACTGAAACTGCTTAAAAGTAATAACAGGTAATATTTGTGGTAATTGAGGCTCAGGACGAGGTGGCTGTTGTAACATTTGTTGTTGTATCTGCTGTTGCTGATGCTGCATCTGCTGCTGCATCATTACCATCTGTTGTTGCATCAGATGGAACATTTGGTTCATGGTCTCATTAGTCTGGTCTTCAGAATTGCTGTTAGAGGTCTCAACCCTAGTCTTTCTTTTTGGTGCCATCTTCTTCTGATAATAAAACAGGTGATATTTATTTAACAGTTTAATAAACAATTGACAATATGTATGGAAAACAATTTATCCTGTATTCATAACATGGTTTATTTAAAGAAAACAGTTGCTGAATGTACAGACTGGAAATGTAAACAGTTAAATAAAATAATTGTTCTCTTTTTTTTTCAACATGAATTATAATATAAAAAACTGTAAAGTGAAAGTAAATGCTGTAAAACTGTAAAGACTGAAATTTAAATAAAAGAATTTGAAAAAGTTCATCTTATATATATGTGACACCAGCTTCAGGTGTAAATGCTTGATACAAAAAGTCTCGGGCTACTGGTCATCACTACAGCTACAAGTCACACTATCGCTACAAGTTAAACTACTACTACAAGTTAAACTACTGATACACACATACACACTACTAAGTTATACTATGCTGCCTCTATATACATATGTACTGTAATAACCCCAATTTTTGAGAAATTTTGAAACCCTTATGAATAGTGTTTTTGCTGAACGAGAAAACTTTTCATGCCACGCTATGTAGGGGTTCTGTTATTGATCTTATGGGATATTATTAGTACTCTATGAAGTATATAAGTGTATGTAAAGATCGTCAGAATCCAATTCCGAACACTTTGATTTTTCCCGGAAATCCACAAGATACGGAGAGAATTGAGTATAAGGTAACAGGATAAAAAGGATTGAAATTAAAGGATTATAGGAGAGGATCATAAAAGGAATATAATATATTGAGAAAGGTTAAGGGAACCTAAGTAATAAGATCCCGGGTATGATCCCTCAAACGATAAACGAGAACGAAAGTTAAGCGAACCGTATAACAGATCAGCGGTCATTAGGCAAACGATTAGGAAGTTAATCAAAGGGATTAGTGGGAATGATGTCATCCAACCAATAGAAAGAGGACAAGGAAGGAAGGATGACATCATGTGGATGAGATAAGCATGACATGGGAAGGAGGAGGTGTGGTGGCTTTGTAACCACACAAATCCAAGGGCAAGAAGGTACTTTACTAAATCAAAAACAAAACCAAATCAACCAACCAAAAGATCAAGACAAGGCAAAACACAAAAAAATTCTTCTTCTTCTTCATGAAGCTCTCGGGTTCTCTTTTTAAAAAATGGAAGTTCAAGCTCCTCCACTTATTATTTAGCAAGGTAATTATCTAAGCTTCCCCATGGATAGTTACATACTTCCTATAAGTTTAAGCTTCTAAATCCAAGCCAATCTTTTTCTATAAATCATCAAAGAAGATGGTGAATAGTGTTTTCAAGAACTAAAATTTGTGTTCTTGAAGTTTTGTTTAGATTAAGCTTGGATAAGGGCTTTAAAGATGATTCCAAGCCATCCCCTTGATTCTCCACTCTCCAAGGAAGGTATAATCTCTTGACCAAGCTTTGTTATTGAAAGTCAAGAGCATAAAATGAGTATTAGAGTTCATGAGAGGCTTGATGATTGTGTATGTAGAGATTAATGGGTTTTGGGTTGTTTTTGAAGTTGTAAATCTTGGTTGTTGATTAATGAACTTAAGTGTAGTTTAAATTCATGATAAAGAATAGTATAAATGGTTAATGTGGATTTGTTGGGATTGTTATGATGTGATAAGGATGGATGTTTGTTGTATGATGGATTTGAGGTTGGATTTGGGGTTGATTTGGAATGGGTTTGAATGGTTTAAAAATATTGGAAATCGCGTAAACATAGCCGTCGTAACGTCCGATTTTCTTTGGACTGTTTTTGTGCATAGCATTAGGACCCGAGAACCCCCTGCTAGATTATGACCACTGCCATGTTTAGATAGCTCATGTTACGAGCTTCGTGTTGATATGTAGTTCGTTCGATTCCGATTTACGGTTTAGGAGAAACGACCGTTTCAAGTAACGGCGTTTCGCGAACGAAACTTTTTCCCCTCGCCTTACTTTGAAATGTAGGTTAAAGACCAAAAAGGGTTAATTAATACATGAAACATTTATGGTAAGTGTTTTAGGCAGTTGGTAAGTCACTCGCGAAGGAATCGCTTTAAAACTCGTAAAGGTTAAATTATTAAAAATGGTGGAGCCGAGGGTACCCGAGTGACTTAAGCGAATCAGTGAGCGCAAAACAAGCGTTAGAGTCTAAGTTAGTTAAAGTATAGATTTACAAGTGACTTTGGTTTAATTCCAACTTACTTGTTGTTTATAGGTTACCAGACTCGTCCCGAGCCATTCGTAACCCCCAGTCGCTCAGGCAAGTTTTCTACCCGTTATACTGTTGTTGTGATGTATATATGTATATGCATTATCTTGCGATAGATGCATGATGTTTATATTAGCAAATGTTGCAATATATTGAAGCATGCTGCTATGGTATATATATGCATGCCTGTTTCATATTCTTTCAATATATATCTGTTGGTTCAGTTGATAATACCTATGTTAGAGGATAGCGGTAACTTGCATATACCCTTAGTATAGGGACCCAAAGGTGAAAATATTTTCTAAAACCGGGAGTCGAGGATCCCGAGTAGAGTTTATATGGATATGGATATATATATATATATATATATATTTATATATATATATGGTTATAGTTTTTCCAAACTATTAATCGAATAAGGTTTATTCGATAACTTTAAACTTTATTTTATTATCGAGTATTATTTCGAATATTATTCGAAGGCGTATGACTCCTTTATATTTAATGAATATTATTTTGAATATTCATTCGAGGACTTATGACTCTTTTATATTATTTAATGAATATTATTTTGAATATTCATTCGAGGACTTATGACTCTTTTATATTATTTAATGAATATTATTTTGAATATTCATTCGAGGACTTATGACTCTTTTATATTATTTAATGAATATTATTTGAATATTCATTCGAGGGTTATGACTCAGTTTATTTTATTATTTCAATATGATTTGAATATTCATCGGAGGACTTATGACTCCTTTATTTTATTTAATGAATATTATTTATAATATTCATTCGAGGTATTATGACTCAGCTTATTTTATTTATTGAATATTATTTGAATATTCATTTGAGGATCTATGACTCCGATTATTTGCTGAGATATATTCTTTATTTTATTAAAGAATAAGATGTCGATAATCAAACTTATTTTCGATTATTCAAATAAAGATAATACTTTCATATAAGTATATCTTTGGTTGTTTAATACTCGTTTCAAGTATAAATTTTAATACTTCTACTTCAATTATTTTTATAAAGGCTATTCTTTATGGGAATATTATTTAATTAATAATATTCAGATATTTTCTAATATTCTGGGGACTGATTTACTTCATTAAATCAGCCTTACTCCAAACACTCTTTAAAGTGTTTTCGAGTCTTCAAAATGATTTTTAAAAGTCAGAGCGGATCCCAAAACTCATTTTTATATTTAAGATCTTCCTTTTTAAAGGGGATTTAAATACTCGCTCAAAACCTGGGAAATCCGGCTCTGTGGTGTATTTACATTCGCAACAAGGTTGCAGATTTGGTAAATGAATTGATTACTTGCCCAACGTTCGGGAAGTAAGCCCCTCTCATTGAGTCGGCATAAGCGACAGGCCGAGGTACGGTCTATTATTGTGTAAGTGGCTCAGTGGGAGTCCATCAAATGCATAAGTGGCTGAGTGGCAGTCCAGCATAGGTCTTAATTATGACCAGGGTGATGACCAGTGGGGAATTCGTCCATCTACTAGTAGAAAAGGTTACTTATTGGTATCTTTGCCTGATCAGCGAGATATCGGGTTTATGCCAAAATTCTTTTCCTTTCCAAAATTCATTGGATGTTTCGAACTCTGTTCATACTTCACATAACAGAGGTTCCAGGAAATGTTTAAAGGGATATATATATGTGGTTATATATATATCGGGACTAAATAAAGTATCTCATAACTTTTTCATTCAATAATCTTTCAAAGATTGAATCTATTCAAGTCTTATCTTGTGGTCTCATCAGTGGGATGAACTTTTGAAATTGATTATAACTTGAACGGTGGTAGTTCAAGTAGTATTGGGAATGATATAAATGTAGTGAAGTATTTGGTAACTTCATCTTTAGAACTTATATCTAATTAATAATTGTCTTATGAATGACAAAGATTTTCAGAAAAACGTTGAGACAAGGTTAGATATATGAGATCACCTTGCAACGATATATTTTTTTTATATACAGTTATACACTGGGACTTTGTGTATATTATGCATGGAAGCGGACTTCCAATATTTTGAAAAGTATATATGTATATATATATATACTGAATATTTTGCGACTTCATCGCATTAAGTGATCAACTTGGTTCATTTCTTTTGACCAAGACTTTCATGAGTATTATGAGTAGGCTCATATATTGTAAATCACTATACATATTATTTTGGTGGGCTTGCTGCTCACCCTTGCTTTATTTCTTCATCACACAACAACAGTTAGGAAAGATGACCAGACTCCAGCAGACCCAGCGCAAGCGCGTGGAAAGCGTTCCGCGTCTTCCCGTTGATGTCGTAGCTGCTATAGCTGCAGAGGTAGATCTATTGTAGATTAGACCATTTGCTTTTGAGAATCAATTATGTATAATTATAACTTGTGGCAGATAATGGCAATTAACTGTAAATTTATCAAGTAATCGTTTTGGGTTGTAATAACTTTTAAATTGTGGATTCAAAGACTTGTACTTATTTGAATTTCATCTCTGAGACTATAACGGGTTGTGGTGTATGTTAGTGTGGGGTCACAGCATAAGGTTGGTTATTATTAATTAAGTGAAGTGATATTGTGGAAAGAAAGACCGTGACGACCCGGATCCCCGACCCCGGATCTGGGGGTGTTACAGAAATGGTATCAGAGCTAAGCGTTATAAACCTCAGAGATGATGGGACGTTAAGATAATAAGTTAACTAAGATAATAAGAACTCTTGCCAAGTTCATAGTCGGGCTACCTAACGTAGCACTGACAGTTAAAACCCTTATGGGAACCCTTATAAATATCGTGATAGGAGCGTAGTTCGTTATCGTATATGGTAGCAGGACTCCGAACCCTGAGGTTGAGGAGCAACATCGCGATGATACCTTATTACTAATTGGAGATCGGATTGTGGATCCGATAGAGTGTCCTAATGTAGGATCGGATGATGTTGATATTGAGGATGTTGTCCTAGTAGGGATAGTTGTTGAGGAGGACCCCATGCAGGATCCTGACAGGATTGGATAAAGGACCACTGATGAATTGATGACCATGGTTTGGTCGACTACCAGAGGTAGGATTGGCCGGTCACTACCGGAGGTTCGTTCAAGTTTGTAAAGATAGTAGCCCCTTTAACGCGGCTTACTCGTAAGACTGAGAAGTTCGAATGGACAGAGAAATGTGAGAACAGCTTTCAAGAACTGAAGCAGAGGTTGGTGATGGCCCCTATGCTGGCATTGCCGGATGGAAAAGGAGATTTTGTGAAGTGTAGTGACGCTTCGCACAAGGGCTTAGGGTGCGTGCTTATGCAGCACGGTAAGGTAATCGCGTACATGTCAAGACAATTAAGGTAGTATGAAATTCGATATCCCCGCTCATGAGCTTAGGCTCGTGGCAATAGTTTACCCTAAAGATTGGAGGCACTACTTGTATGGAGAGAAGTGCGAGAATTACCTAAGCCATAAGTGCTCTAGTACATTTTCACGTAGAAAGAGCTCAACATATGCCAGAGGAGGCAGTTAGAGCTAATCAAGAATAATGATTGGGAGATTCTTTATCATTCGGGGAAAGCCAATGTGGTGGCTGATGCCCTTAGTAAAAAGGAGAGACTCAAGAGGTTAATGTCTTTGGGAAAGTTGATAAGAGATTTTGAAAAAAAAAAAAATGGAAATAGATATGAAGGTAACCGGAGCCGGTACCGAAAAGCTGTTTGAGATTGCAATACAGTCCGAATTATCGGAAAAGAGCATATTGTGCCAGAGAAAGGTGATGAATGAAGGCAGAGAGCCAACAAATAAATATGAGATTAATACCGAGAAAGAGGATAAGGGAATAATGAGGTATTCCTATAGAATTTGGGTTTCGAAAGTTCAAGAGCGTAAGGATGAGAACTTAGATGAGAGCCATAGTTTGAGGAATAAGATTTAGAGCAAACCCTGAACGTGATAGTCAGGGAGGTCGCCATCAAGATAGAAGGAACCCATGACATAATGGAGAGGAAAATGAGGATTTTAAATTAAAAGATGACCCCAATTATGGGGAGTAGGATGAAACATTTCATACTAAGGAAACAGAAAGTCGAGTAAGGAAAGGAGAACCGAGACGGTACTCCTATACGGCAATTCATGGACTTATCTAGACAGAACTTAGACTATTATCCCCAACCACCACCCTGAGGGGACAATGCGGCAGGAAATTCTTTCATGACCTTTAAATCGTTAAGCTCTCAGAGTTCCAAGGAACAGGTTGACCTAGTCGAGGCAAGAGCCTGGCTAAAGGAAATATAGGAATCATTTGAGATTCTAAATGATTGACGAATCACAAAAGACTATTTTTTTCACTTACCCTCCTAAGAGAGAGACCACCTGCTGGTGAAAGACCAAGGAAGGCACGGAGCAAGAGATTATAATAAACTGATTTAAGTTCAGTCAGTTGTTTTCGGGAAAGTAACTCCCAAAGATAAGGAGATAGTGTAAAAGCTTTGGAGCTAGAACAAAAGCGGATAAGTATGATGAATTGTGAATCTAAGTTGTAAAAAGTTGTCAAGATTCGTTCTGAGGACACAAATCCAGAATGACGGGATGTTTGAAATCAATGCTTATGTTGTGTTGGTTCATGAAATAATGATAAGAGAAAGGAATATAACGGCAATAGAGTTTGAGGAATGATAAGGGAGTTGGGTATGAGGAAACCCTAAAGACTCATAGCAATAGAAATAGAAAAGTATGTAATCGTCAGGATGATGATGATTCACCATGAGTTAAATTGATGGTTGAGGGCATAAGAGATACATATATTTTATCCCCCATAAGTTGGGAAGATTCGAGGAAACCTTGAGATAATTCGAAGGATAAATAATGAGACGCGGATAGACTAAGGGGATAAGAAAGTAAGAAATTAAGAAAATTGGATGAAGGAAGTGACCTTCAAGAAGGTGAAGTGTAAGACCGGTGGCATGATACCCAGAAAGGGAGACGCCATATATGAAAGATATCCCAACATTGAGGTGACTGTTGAGATAAACAACAAAAGTAAATAAGGAATTATTAAGAAGAAGTTCACGTTGAACACGACCAATATCTTCCAGAACATCCATGTTATCGTTACCAGATTAGGCAAGAAAAGCGGATAACCGTTGTTATCTTTTGGAGGCCATTTTGATTAACCTCATTTTGTATACAGATGTTATTGTGAAATTAGGCATTTACTATCGAGGTGGGAATGATTGAATAAGATACCCATATCAGGGATATATGACTTGATTTATTCGTGGAAGGATGCAGGTACCTTTTAAAGGTGGAATTAAGGATAGAACATTGGTAACTTAAAATGAATCCTAGGGGACTGCATAAAGGTTGGCATGTCACCCTTAAAAGGGACAGTATGAGTTTTGACAGTATGATTGGGAAAGGGTTAAGGTAACAACAACCTTTAAGAATCAGTGGAGAAATTTTGCAGAAGTATATAGACAATGGTTCTACTATTAGTAAATGGTATTGTGATATGCCCTGTATCTAGGGAATACAGGAGGAACGATTGAAGGATAACCTTAGAGGTTTTATAAGGAAAAAGGTAATATTCAAAATTCTCAAGAATAAAAATGTTGATAAAGGAAATATGACATGATTATAATGATGCCAAGTGGGGCACGTGTTAAACCACGAGAAAGTATGGATCGAACCAGTAAAGGTTGAAATTGTTCTAGGCAATTAGGACTTAAGATAAAAGATGTTCTAAGTATAATTGAGAGTCAGTCATGACAGTGATTAACCTCTAAAGACTGAGGCAATAACTTATGGAAAAATGGTGATTTTTTTTTACTCATCAGATTTTAAGGAAAGCATTTTCACATAAGCTGTGATTGAAATAAGGTAGAAAATTTATTTGGAGATGGTTAAAGTGACATTGACTGTAAGGAAATTTTACTATCAGGAAAGGCCAAAGAGGTGGCCGACACTTTAAAGGTAAGAGGATAATTATAGGCGCTTGTGCCAAAAGAATACAGTGATAATGGTTAAAAATGTGAAGGTTGAATTATGGTTTGGAAGATTGACATTCCTTCTGATGACTGTGCAATACCCAACCGTAATAGTAGTTGGTAAAGGTTTAATTCGTGTAATCGCCATGAACGGGCTATCTATCTTAGAAGGTCCTATCTTGAGAATGAGCCTGGACCATATTTCAAAAGGGCTAAACGAACCTTTGAGATCAGGAGTGTTCTTCATGAATCAGAAATGGTGATTATGTTACCTCCTTAGAAGGATTTGATACGACATGTATGGACTCCGTATGGTTAGCTATTAAGATTTCATGGAAAGTGAATGATGACAGTGGGTCAGTGGTGGACCATAGTAAGGCAGTAATGATTCTGCGAGTAACGAGCTGATTACAACCGTGAGAGTTGTATTGGAATGGATGTTGAGATTGAGTACCACTAAACGGGTCGTGGTAGTGTATAAGTTATCATTGATAGACTAATTAAGTAGAGTATCTACCTGGTGAATAATTATTCTTTCTTATCAATAGAGAGTCGTATTATTATACGAGGAAGGTTGCGGTGCAAGCATAGAATTATAGTAACGATGATGTATAGAATGAGATCCCAGATTCGATTTTTGATGTCGAGGGAGTTTCAAAGGTGATTATGTATAAGCTCGAGGAAGAGTGTGGGTCCATGGAATGATGGACGGAATAGAAATATTTAGGCATGGGAAATACGATGCTATAATACTTGATGCTGATATAAATACGTTTATGTTTTGTTCTCCTATGACAAACCTCTATAATTCAGAGGTAGGTTCCAAGCCAGATATTTTGTGGCAGTATATATATTTTTTTTTATATATACAATTCTCTTCAGTTCGTTCTTTTCTCTTCTTTTCATTTCATGTAATCTGAGAAGAACAACCCTTCCAGAAGGGGAGGTATTGCCGAATGACTATCTATCTGTGTGATAGAAGCCTAGTAGGATACCATCTATTGTTTAATTGCTTATCAAGTACTAAAGGCTGGCCACCTTCTGTACTAACTATGCAATATAACAAGTGTTCATGATCATAGTGATCTCTCAACAAATTCCTTTACTTCTTTATGATTGATCAAGCTTCCAAAGATAGAAGCAGCTGAAAAAGGAGTAATAAAGTGGTGGTAGTATGCGGAATGGGAACACATTCGTGATACTAAGGTTGACGTGGTTATTAAAAGGTTATAGAACGCTAACGAGCAAAAGTATAACCAGTATAATATTAGGAACGGAAGGTAGTAGCGATTACGAACTGGAAAAGAATGGGTATTGAGAAGCAGAAGCTCTAATGATAAAAGTTATAATGAGAGTCTGTGCAATAGACTTGAAAGAATTTGGAATGATCACTTAATTCGGATTGAGTTATCTTACGACAATAGATCATATGTCATTATCGAGATGTCGCCTTATGAGATCCTTGAGGGAAGACAATTTCGATCTCCCTTATGTTAGGATGAAGTTGTAGGGCGCAAGATGCTCGGACCCGCAGTAGTCCAAAGGACCAAGGATATGATAGATCTAATCAGAGGACGGCTGGTAGTAGCCCAAGATGGACATGATAAGTATGTTGATTTGACACGAAAGGATAAAGAGTATGAAATAGGGGACCTAGTAATGTTATAGGTATCCCTTGGAAAGGATTGATGAGGTTCGGAAAGGAAGGAAAGTTAAGTCTACAATTTGTTGGACCCTTGGATATATTAAGACGTTTGGGAAGTTAGCATATGAGCTAGCCCTAACCCCGAACATGTAGCAGGTCGTATCGTGTTTCACGTATCAATGTTAAGGAAGTGTAATTCGGATGCCAGTCAAATAGGGGCATATGAGCGCATAGATATGCAACCCGACGTAACCTATATGGAGCAACTAGAAAGGGTTATAGATCGAAAAGGGACAAGTGCTTAGGAGAAGGGTTATCAAACTAGTCAGAGTTTGATGGTAGAACCACAATGTGGGAAAATTGACTAGAGAGTTAGAAGGCACAATGCTAAGAAAGTATCCCCATTTGTTTTCTATCTGATTCCGGGACGGAATCCTTTTAAGGAGGGGAGACTGTAATAACCCCAATTTTTGAGAAATTTTGAAACCCTTATGAATAGTGTTTTTGCTGAACGAGAAAACTTTTCATGCCACGCTATGTAGGGGTTCTGTTATTGATCTTATGGGATATTATTAGTACTCTATGAAGTATATAAGTGTATGTAAAGATCGTCAGAATCCAATTCCGAACACTTTGATTTTTCCCGGAAATCCACAAGATACGGAGAGAATTGAGTATAAGGTAACAGGATAAAAAGGATTGAAATTAAAGGATTATAGGAGAGGATCATAAAAGGAATATAATATATTGAGAAAGGTTAAGGGAACCTAAGTAATAAGATCCCGGGTATGATCCCTCAAACGATAAACGAGAACGAAAGTTAAGCGAACCGTATAACAGATCAGCGGTCATTAGGCAAACGATTAGGAAGTTAATCAAAGGGATTAGTGGGAATGATGTCATCCAACCAATAGAAAGAGGACAAGGAAGGAAGGATGACATCATGTGGATGAGATAAGCATGACATGGGAAGGAGGAGGTGTGGTGGCTTTGTAACCACACAAATCCAAGGGCAAGAAGGTACTTTACTAAATCAAAAACAAAACCAAATCAACCAACCAAAAGATCAAGACAAGGCAAAACACAAAAAAATTCTTCTTCTTCTTCATGAAGCTCTCGGGTTCTCTTTTTAAAAAATGGAAGTTCAAGCTCCTCCACTTATTATTTAGCAAGGTAATTATCTAAGCTTCCCCATGGATAGTTACATACTTCCTATAAGTTTAAGCTTCTAAATCCAAGCCAATCTTTTTCTATAAATCATCAAAGAAGATGGTGAATAGTGTTTTCAAGAACTAAAATTTGTGTTCTTGAAGTTTTGTTTAGATTAAGCTTGGATAAGGGCTTTAAAGATGATTCCAAGCCATCCCCTTGATTCTCCACTCTCCAAGGAAGGTATAATCTCTTGACCAAGCTTTGTTATTGAAAGTCAAGAGCATAAAATGAGTATTAGAGTTCATGAGAGGCTTGATGATTGTGTATGTAGAGATTAATGGGTTTTGGGTTGTTTTTGAAGTTGTAAATCTTGGTTGTTGATTAATGAACTTAAGTGTAGTTTAAATTCATGATAAAGAATAGTATAAATGGTTAATGTGGATTTGTTGGGATTGTTATGATGTGATAAGGATGGATGTTTGTTGTATGATGGATTTGAGGTTGGATTTGGGGTTGATTTGGAATGGGTTTGAATGGTTTAAAAATATTGGAAATCGCGTAAACATAGCCGTCGTAACGTCCGATTTTCTTTGGACTGTTTTTGTGCATAGCATTAGGACCCGAGAACCCCCTGCTAGATTATGACCACTGCCATGTTTAGATAGCTCATGTTACGAGCTTCGTGTTGATATGTAGTTCGTTCGATTCCGATTTACGGTTTAGGAGAAACGACCGTTTCAAGTAACGGCGTTTCGCGAACGAAACTTTTTCCCCTCGCCTTACTTTGAAATGTAGGTTAAAGACCAAAAAGGGTTAATTAATACATGAAACATTTATGGTAAGTGTTTTAGGCAGTTGGTAAGTCACTCGCGAAGGAATCGCTTTAAAACTCGTAAAGGTTAAATTATTAAAAACGGTGGAGCCGAGGGTACCCGAGTGACTTAAGCGAATCAGTAAGCGCAAAACAAGCGTTAGAGTCTAAGTTAGTTAAAGTATAGATTTACAAGTGACTTTGGTTTAATTCCAACTTACTTGTTGTTTATAGGTTACCAGACTCGTCCCGAGCCATTCGTAACCCCCAGTCGCTCAGGCAAGTTTTCTACCCGTTATACTGTTGTTGTGATGTATATATGTATATGCATTATCTTGCGATAGATGCATGATGTTTATATTAGCAAATGTTGCAATATATTGAAGCATGCTGCTATGGTATATATATGCATGCCTGTTTCATATTCTTTCAATATATATCTGTTGGTTCAGTTGATAATACCTATGTTAGAGGATAGCGGTAACTTGCATATACCCTTAGTATAGGGACCCAAAGGTGAAAATATTTTCTAAAACCGGGAGTCGAGGATCCCGAGTAGAGTTTATATGGATATGGATATATATATATATATATTTATATATATATATGGTTATAGTTTTTCCAAACTATTAATCGAATAAGGTTTATTCGATAACTTTAAACTTTATTTTATTATCGAGTATTATTTCGAATATTATTCGAAGGCGTATGACTCCTTTATATTTAATGAATATTATTTTGAATATTCATTCGAGGACTTATGACTCTTTTATATTATTTAATGAATATTATTTTGAATATTCATTCGAGGACTTATGACTCTTTTATATTATTTAATGAATATTATTTTGAATATTCATTCGAGGACTTATGACTCTTTTATATTATTTAATGAATATTATTTGAATATTCATTCGAGGGTTATGACTCAGTTTATTTTATTATTTCAATATGATTTGAATATTCATCGGAGGACTTATGACTCCTTTATTTTATTTAATGAATATTATTTATAATATTCATTCGAGGTATTATGACTCAGCTTATTTTATTTATTGAATATTATTTGAATATTCATTTGAGGATCTATGACTCCGATTATTTGCTGAGATATATTCTTTATTTTATTAAAGAATAAGATGTCGATAATCAAACTTATTTTCGATTATTCAAATAAAGATAATACTTTCATATAAGTATATCTTTGGTTGTTTAATACTCGTTTCAAGTATAAATTTTAATACTTCTACTTCAATTATTTTTATAAAGGCTATTCTTTATGGGAATATTATTTAATTAATAATATTCAGATATTTTCTAATATTCTGGGGACTGATTTACTTCATTAAATCAGCCTTACTCCAAACACTCTTTAAAGTGTTTTCGAGTCTTCATAATGATTTTTAAAAGTCAGAGCGGATCCCAAAACTCATTTTTTATATTTAAGATCTTCCTTTTTAAAGGGGATTTAAATACTCGCTCAAAACCTGGGAAATCCGGCTCTGTGGTGTATTTACATTCGCAACAAGGTTGCAGATTTGGTAAATGAATTGATTACTTGCCCAACGTTCGGGAAGTAAGCCCCTCTCATTGAGTCGGCATAAGCGACAGGCCGAGGTACGGTCTATTATTGTGTAAGTGGCTCAGTGGGAGTCCATCAAATGCATAAGTGGCTGAGTGGCAGTCCAGCATAGGTCTTAATTATGACCAGGGTGATGACCAGTGGGGAATTCGTCCATCTACTAGTAGAAAAGGTTACTTATTGGTATCTTTGCCTGATCAGCGAGATATCGGGTTTATGCCAAAATTCTTTTCCTTTCCAAAATTCATTGGATGTTTCGAACTCTGTTCATACTTCACATAACAGAGGTTCCAGGAAATGTTTAAAGGGATATATATATGTGGTTATATATATATCGGGACTAAATAAAGTATCTCATAACTTTTTCATTCAATAATCTTTCAAAGATTGAATCTATTCAAGTCTTATCTTGTGGTCTCATCAGTGGGATGAACTTTTGAAATTGATTATAACTTGAACGGTGGTAGTTCAAGTAGTATTGGGAATGATATAAATGTAGTGAAGTATTTGGTAACTTCATCTTTAGAACTTATATCTAATTAATAATTGTCTTATGAATGACAAAGATTTTCAGAAAAACGTTGAGACAAGGTTAGATATATGAGATCACCTTGCAACGATATATTTTTTTTATATACAGTTATACACTGGGACTTTGTGTATATTATGCATGGAAGCGGACTTCCAATATTTTGAAAAGTATATATGTATATATATATATATACTGAATATTTTGCGACTTCATCGCATTAAGTGATCAACTTGGTTCATTTCTTTTGACCAAGACTTTCATGAGTATTATGAGTAGGCTCATATATTGTAAATCATTATACATATTATTTTGGTGGGCTTGCTGCTCACCCTTGCTTTATTTCTTCATCACACAACAACAGTTAGGAAAGATGACCAGACTCCAGCAGACCCAGCGCAAGCGCGTGGAAAGCGTTCCGCGTCTTCCCGTTGATGTCGTAGCTGCTATAGCTGCAGAGGTAGATCTATTGTAGATTAGACCATTTGCTTTTGAGAATCAATTATGTATAATTATAACTTGTGGCAGATAATGGCAATTAACTGTAAATTTATCAAGTAATCGTTTTGGGTTGTAATAACTTTTAAATTGTGGATTCAAAGACTTGTACTTATTTGAATTTCATCTCTGAGACTATAACGGGTTGTGGTGTATGTTAGTGTGGGGTCACAGCATAAGGTTGGTTATTATTAATTAAGTGAAGTGATATTGTGGAAAGAAAGACCGTGACGACCCGGATCCCCGACCCCGGATCTGGGGGTGTTACATGTACTCTGGAGTCACTGTCTCAAACCATCTCAGAACCCAGGCGGAATACGCCTAAGCTCCTCTCTAAGTGCCTGGACCAAAGTCTGTGCCAAGCGAAAAACCCTGCAGAACTCTGCAAAAGAAGGAGGTCCATCATGAGTCAAATCATCCAGCTCCCAAGTAGCACTCATCAACACTAACTGTAATCGCTGTCTCATATAATAATCCGGCTGTAGGGCCGCTAACGCTCCTCTGTCCCTCTGATAAAACAGATGCATAATCTCCCGACACTGTGCCCGCCAATACTCCACATCATCCATCATAACTTTATACTCATGGTATGGTACCATATGTGGCTGAGCAACCTGACCTACTGACTCCTGAGAAGGAACCCTCGGAATACCTGCACCCTGCTGGGGTAAACCTAACTGTAGATCCACATCATGCTCTCCCATCCCCTCTACTAGAATCATCTGAACTATGTCCGGCTCTGGGGCATGCACTGGTATAGGAGGTAACAATGGTGGTGGTGGTAACTCCTGCTCAATACCTAGTATAAACTGGTGCTCAATAGGTAAAGGAACCATCGGCTCGAAGAACTCAAATGGATCAAACATCTCTATGGGGTCATGCACTATCCCCTGTACTGGTGGTACCGGCTCCTGTGGCAATGGTGGTGGAGGTGGTAGAGGAGGAAACATATACTCAGATACTGGAGGTATGGCTGGTGCTGCTAACCCAGTGACTGTCCTCTCAGAAGATGCCGAATAACCAGAAGATGCCATCTAATAATGTACCAAAGAAAAGAAAAGGTCATTAACAATCCTAAGATTATTTCCCTATTCTAATCTGACCTAAATCCTAACACTATTCTTCCTAATTTGACTATCCCTATCTTATGTGATCTCCCTATCCTATCTTAATCCTAATGTTCTTGTTTTCAGGGACCAAACCTACAGCTCTGATGCCAAAGCTGTAACGCCCTCAAGACCCGGGGTATAAGTCTGGGGGTTACTAGCTAATCACCAAACCTGTACAATTTGATTAACAATTAATAAAGAAATGAAATTAAACCCCTTTAACACTAACCAAAACCTTTTTAGGTTGAAGTATGAAAATAAGAACCACTAACTACTTTTATTACAAACCAACATTCAAAGTCTCACAAACTCTCTTTATTACAACCCATTGTCTAATTCATTTTAAACTAAGTTCAACTTTTATTCAAACACACACACACACACACACACACACTATCTATCAACACTACACCTGCTCGGGCAACTCAAAGCTTTCATCTCGGATTGGGATCAACACCTTGGGTATGAGAGGATCCCGAGGCTTGACCCGCTTCTTTACCACTCGAGTCCTGATTGGTTTCATATTCCTTCTTAACTGAAAACAATAAGGTGAATAACAACAAAAGGGGTGAGCCAAAAATTGCTCAACAAGTCCAAAAAATATAAACAGTGTTAAGGCATTTTAAATGAATTTGTCATCCTAGGTATATCTGCAAAGATATAACCTCATGAGAATTGAAAGAAGGCCATTACTGGCGAGTACAAATAAACTAAATTGGACACAAGTTCGCATCTATATTCTGCTGATCAGTCAGAATATAATGCAGATCCATATCTCAATATATAGATCCAGTCGGGTACCCAGGCACTACGGCCCACGTCGAGGCACCAGTCATCCCGGTCCTCAGGATTAAGACACACTCAATCCCAAAATATCATTATCTAGTCCATCGCTTAGCCACCGGGACAATCGGTATGCTTTGATATATTCCAAATACTAGAATATATCAATCTCCATGTGTTACCAACAGAATATGAATCAAGAATCCAAAGAAATGGAGAAATCAAGAATTGAAATGAAATATAAACAAAGGAATAGGGATTGTATATTAGTGATCAAGAACAATAATCAAGAGAATGTAAATGTGATAAACATTTAAATCAATATCACTATTCTGAAAGTAGAATAGGGGAAAAACTTGCCTTCTGCGCGACTCACTGCAATTGAATCACTTCTGTCTATCACCTTGGACTATTATCGACTCAACTGGCCTGGCTGGCTTAGCTTCTGTTGGCAAAACAGACTGGTTAAGTCACGTCGTACTTCATTTGCATCTTGAATCGACTTCAAACCGATTCTAACATCTACCCATGCGCTTATGACCGACTCGTGTATTACATATAAGCAAGTAAGACTCAATTAACCACGTAATACACATAAGCACATAATCATTTTTATAGTTAAAAATAGTTTTTTTAGAACCAAAATCGACTCGCTGATCACTCAACTGATCGTTATCTGACTCGTTTCCCATTTTTCTGGAATTTTTCGGACTCGTCTCGGCACGTAACTCGACTGATAATCAAACAAGTCATAAAATCAACTAACTTCTAAAAGAAATTAAGCTTTGATATTATTTTTAATGAAAAGGATTCATTTTTCTGAGTTAACAGGCTTTCGTTTCACGCAAAACGGACTAACGGTTGAATTATTATTAATTAAATACTGATAATTCCATTTATTAATCATTATAAATAATTATTACTAATTTTTAAAACCCAAAAATAATTTTTAAATCATTATTTAAGAAAATAAGAATTAAAAATAATTTTTCTATAATTTTTGAAATTAAAATGAATTTATTATGATTTATTGAAAATTATTTGATTAATTATCAAAATAATTAATCACTTTTAAATAATTAATAAGTAATAAATAAATAATAAATAATTAAGAAAATAATTCAATCTGATTTTAGAAAATAATTCAGAATTATTTATAATATAAATTAATTAATTAAATAATTAATTAATCAATTTACAAAATAAATAAAACTGATTTTTAAAATTAATAAAAATAAAAAGTAAAAATAATTTCCAGAAACATATGTCAGAAAACAGATATCTGACAAGGTGGATCAAAACCGGGTTCTAGAAGCGGGTCAACCGGGTTGGATTCCGGGTCTGTGAAGAACACCACCGGAATCTGGGTTTAAACCCAGAATCCGGCGACTTCACCGGACTCCGGCGAGTCCAATTCCTGGCCAAACGGACACCGTTTGGTTCCGTTTTTGATCCCAAAACATCCCAAACTACTTCCCCAATCTGTTTCAGGCCAAAATCGACCAGAAACATCCCTGGATATCATTCTCCGATCAAAATCATCAAGAACTCCGGCCAAAAATCCAAATCACTCATTTGTACATAACATCAAACGTTATAAAGTGCAAAATGAAGCTAAGAACATATACAATCAAAGCCCTAACATTACAAGAACCAAATATTCACAGAAATCATCGAGTTGTGTTTTGAAAATTCGACCTAAACCCTAGAAATCGTGAATTACTATCCAAGCATCGTTTGTTCAATTAAACACCATGAATCGACTGTAAATCATCTAACAAAGCTATATCAATCATCAAAACATCAAAATAACCCCAGAATCAAAAAGCCCTAATTCGAACATAAACCCTAGAAATCAAAAATCAAAAACGATGCAATAAAACGTGAAATTGATGCAAGAAACAGAAAGAACAGATCAAAACCTTCAATTTGGATACTCGAATCACTTGTTTTGGTGCTGTAATCAGATCAAAATCACGACTTGAATTCCTGACTCGAACCTGTTCTTCCCGACCTGATTTCAGAGGATTTTTGGTAATTTTGCAGATTTTAATGATTAATTGTAATTAATTAAATAAAAATTAGGCTATTTATAGTAATAAAAATAATACTCCAAATTAAAATTAAGGGGCTAATTATAATTAAATAAAAATATTGGGCCCTAATTTTTATAATTTTTGAGTATTAAAATTTAATTTATAAATATTTTATATATGCAATATATATGCCAAAAATTCCCAAAAATTGTGAATAATGCAAAAATGCAAAGAAATAATATAAATGAAAGTCCTATAATTTTATAAAAATAAAAATGTGATTTTTGTGGGGTTTTTGACACCTAATGGGGCCCGGAAAAGTCATTTTTCGCAAAACGAGAAAATTTATAAATTATCTAGATGTTCAGAACAAGGCGATTGTAAAAGCCATTTGATGAAAAATAAGGCCCATTATTTTATTTGAAATACTGGCTTTAAAATCATCATTTGGGTTGTAAAACGTTTGAAATAAAACCTATGAATGCATAATAAAATATTTTATTATAATTCATATGCAACTTTTCCCACTTTCTTCAAAATTTCAAACGGTCCAACGTATCGTGGTTTCAATTTACCCTTATTGCTAAATCTGGTTAATCCTTTCCATGGCGATATTTTGAGTAGTACGTTTTCTCCTTCTTGATAGTCCATATCTTTTCTGGCTTGATCTGCATATTTGCGTTGCCTGTTTTGCGCTGCATCGAGTCATTTTCGAATGAGTTCAATCTTTTCTTTCGTCTGTTGAATTAGTTCTGGACCCAAAATTTTGCGTTCTCCAACTTCATCCCAATATACTGGTGATCTGCATTTTCTCCCGTACAATGCTTCATACGGTGGCATTCCAATGCTAGCGTGATAGCTGTTATTATAAGAAAATTCCACCAGAGGTAAATGTTCATCCCAGCTGCCTTCAAAATCGATCGCACAAACTCGTAACATGTCTTCAATCGTTTGGATAGTTCTTTCACTTTGCCCATCGGTTTGCGGATGATAAGCGGTACTCATGTTCAATTTAGTTCCAAGAAATTCTTGAAATTATCTCCAAAATCTTGAGTTGAAATGAGGATCTCGATCAGACACGATAGATACTGGAACTCCATGTCGCATCACAATTTCTTTGAGATATATGTGCACTAGCTTGTCGAGTGAAAATCTTTCATTGATTGGTAGAAAATGTGCCGACTTCGTGAGTCTGTCAATGATTACCCATATCGCATCATGATTTTCCTTTGTCCTTGGTAGTCCTACCACAAAATCCATCGCTAGATGTTCCCATTTCCATTCTGGAATGTCTAATGGTTGCAATAATCCACTCGGACGTTTCAATTCGGACCTTTCAATTCATAGATGTAGAGTTGATCATTCGGACCTTTCAATTCATAGATATAGATCTCGGACCTATGAATGGGGATATTCCCGAAACTCACAAAGAAAAAAGGAAGTGAGTTAGATAAAAAGAAAAGCAACTTAGACAAAAAAAGAAGTGACTTGGACAAAAAGAAACGGAATGGCTTAGACAAACCCTTTTTGTCGATAACCTCAGACCAATCAATCGAATATTGATTAATACGTAATCGATCGAACACTACTCAAAAATGGCTCTTCTGCTCAGAAACGAAATGGTCCAAATGTTCCTGGAAATTATTGCTCCCATTGGACCATTTGTATCTATATGCATCAGGATCCCGATTCATGGATCTCTCGGTTCGAGAAATCAAAATAAGAGGATCGAACCATCTCTTCTGACTCTTTTTCAAAGTCGATAAATGTTGGTTGATCATATATTTCATTCTAGTTCTATGATTCAGAGTATCCTTTCATATTTGATCCCTTTGAATTCCATATTCGAAGTTGCGATCAGATCTATTCATTGAAAAGAATCGATTCAATACATTTCTTATGTACCTATAGGTGCTATATTGTATTTGAATCAAATTTCGGATCAATCTATATTGATTGACAGCTTTCATTAGGTTGTTGCTAGCAAATACCATTTTTTTTGTTTTGGATCTTCCAAATCATTTCCGCAGGAGATCCGGACCCATTTTTTTATGATCCTTCGATAAAAATATTCATTCTCTTCATAAAAAAAAGGAGGTAGAGCCAATAAAGATTTTTTTTTTTCGATTCATCCCTGGAGTTGAACACCTCATTCAAGAATTTTTTTTAGATCCAATCCGTAGGAATCAATAGAAAAGGCAAATCCCTTATAATACACCAGATCTGGCTCGGTTTATTGATAGAGTGAATAAATATGTCATTTCTTGAAATCTCTCTTCTGATTCAAAATCGTGGTATAACGTGTATCCTCCCATGTTCCGGTCATGGAATAGATGAAATAAATCTAGAAATGCATTTTTGTTCAAGAATGAAATCTTATTGGAACTGTCCATATCTGGTTCATCCTTCGGAACCATATCACATCCCGGATATGATGAAATAGGATGAATTGAGATGGTATTTTGTAAATACGTAATTATCTTGAATATATTAACCATTTCTTTCTTTTCCGACCGCCTCGAAGGGACAAAAGAAAGATCTTGTTGTTTCTTCAACAATTTCTGATCTCTAGTGGACCTCTTAGTAGGATTCGAACCCAGATGAAGTTCTAACCATCTGTCAGAGAAAAAAGAATGAAGGGATCTTGTAGGATTCCCAAGAAATTCTTCGATTTCTTCCGGAAGCAGATGATTAATGTAATAACCCCAATTTTTGGAATCTTTGAAACACTGATGAATAGTGATTTTGCTGATTATGCTGATTAAGAAAACTTTTCATACCACACTATGTAGGGGTTCTTTTATTGATCTTCTGAGATATTATTAGTACTCTATATGGTATATAAGTGTATGTAAAGATCGTCAGAATCCAAATCCGAACACTTTAATTTTTCCCGAAAATCCACCAGATACCGAAAGAATTGAGTATAAGGTGACATGATTAAAAGGATTTAAATTCAAGGACTATAAGAGAGGATCATAAAAGGAATATAATGTATTGAGAAAGGTTAAGGAGACCCAAATAATAAGATCCCGGGTATGATCCCTCAAACGATAAACGAAAACGAAAGTTAAGCGAACCGTATAACAGATCAGCGGTCATTAGCCAAGTAATTAGGAGCTAATCAAAGAGATTAGTGATGATGATGTCACCACACCAACAAGAAGAGGACAAGTGTGGGTGGATGACATGGGAGGATGACATAAGCATGACCAAAAAGGAAGGAAGGTTGGTTGATTATAAACCACACAAAAATTCACCATGGTTAAAAGGTAATAAATCAAAACAAAGGTGGATCAACCAAGCCAAAGAAATCAAAAACACAATTTGACTCCCATTTTCTTCAAGAAGCTCTCGGCTTCTTTCTTAAGAAATGGGAAGTCCAAGCTCCTCCACTTGCTAATTTACAAGGTAATTATCCTAGCTTCTTCTAGTTAAGTTACATACTTCCTAGGAATCTTAGCTTCATATTCCTTTCCTATAAATCATTCAAGAAGATGGTGAATAGTACTTTCTTGAAATTAATTTTTGTGTTCTTGATTTCTTTGAAAGATTAAGCTTGTAGGAGGATAGATTAAGGCTTCCATGGGCATTCCAAGGATCTTTCATGGATTAAAAGCTTCAAGGAAGGTATAACTCTTCATGATCTTAGTCTTAAGTTTTGTTTTTTGGATTTCCTAATATTTAGATGATGGGTTAGTGTAATGGGTGTGTAATCATGTTTAGAGCTTTGTTTAGTAAGTGATTTTGTTGATTTTGGAGTTAGGAGTGATACTTGTTGGATTTAAAGTTCTTGGTCACATTTTTGACTTGGTCTAGATGAATAAGTTGAGATATTGAGTTATGGTTGAATGATATTGTATTGTGGTTGAATGATAGTGGAATGGTGATGATTGGTGGTGGTTTGATATTGATTGGAGTGGTATAAAATTTGGTAATCGCGTAAACATAGCCATCGTAATGCCCGATTTACCTTAGACTGTTTTTGTCCTTAACATCAGGACCCGTGAACTCACTGTTAGGTATTGACCATTGCCATGTTTAGATAGTTCATGTTACGAGCTTCGTTTTGATATGTGGTTCGCTTGAATCCGATGTACGGTTTAGGAGAAACGACCGTTTTAAGTAACGGCGTTTAGCGAACGAACCATTACCCCTCGCCTTACTTTGAAAACTTGGTTAAGGCCCTTAAAGGACTAATTGGAGTATGAATCATTTATGTAAAGTGTATTAGGCAGTTGGTAAGGCACTCGCGAAAGAATCTCCTTAAAACCCTTAATGGTTAATTTATTAAAAATGGTGGAGCCAAGGGTACTCGAGCAACTTAAGGGAATCGTTGAGCGCAAAGCGAGTGTTAGAGTCTAATTGGTTAAAGTATAGATTCATAAGCGACTTTGGTTTAATTCCAACTTATATGTTGTTTATAGGTTACCAGAATTGTCCCAAGCCATTTGTCACCCCCAGTTGCTCAGGCAAGTTTTCTACCCGTTATACTGTTGTGGTGATGTATATATGTATATGCATTATCTTGTGATAAATGCATGATTGTTATTAGCAAATCTTGCGATATATTGGAGCATGTGTTATGGTATATATGCATGCCTGTTTTCGTAATCTTGATTTCTAATTGTTGATTCAATTGCTTATAAGTTGCATAATACCTATGCTAGAGATAAGCAGTACTTGCGTATACCCTTAGTATAGGGGACCCAAAGGTGAACATTTTCTAAAACCGGGAGTCGATGTTCCCAAGTATATTATATATATTTATATATATATATATTGATATAGTTTTCAAAACTATTAATCGAATAAGGTTTATTCGATAACTTTATTTTATTTAATAAATATTATTTTGAATATTCATTTTAGGACTTAAGACTCCGTTTATTTTATTTAATGAATATTATTTTGAATATTCATTCGAGGACTTAAGACTCCGTATATTTTATTTAATGAATATTATTTTGAATATTCATTTGAGGACTTAAGGCTCCGTTTATTTTATTTAATGTATATTATTTTGAATATTCATTCGAGGACTTAAGGCTCCGTTTATTTTATTTAATGAATATTATTTTGAATATTCATTTGAGGACTTAAGACTCCGTTTATTTTATTTAATGAATATTATTTTGAATATTCATTCGAGGACTTAAGACTTCAATATTATTTTGAATATTCATTTGAGGACTTAAGACTCCGTTTATTTTATTTAATGAATATTATTTTGAATATTCATTCGAGGACTTAAGACTCCGTTTATTTTATTTAATGAATATTATTTTGAATATTCATTTGAGGACTTAAGACTCCGTTTATTTTATTTAATGAATATTATTTTGAATATTCATTTGAGGACTTATGACTCCGCTTATTTACTAAATAATATTCTTTATTTTATTAAAGGATAATGTTTCGAAAATCAAACTTATTTTCGATTATTCAAATAAAGATAGTACTTTCATATAAGTATATCTTTGGTTATTTAATATCCATTTCAAGTATGAGTTTTAAAACTTTTACTAAAATTATTTTTATAAGGATTATCCTTATGGGAATATTATTTTAATAAAAATATTCAGATATTTTCTAATATACCGGGACTGATTTATTTCATTAAATCAGCATTACTCCAAACATTCTTAAAAATGTTTTCGAGTCTTCAAAATGATTTTTAAAAGTTAGAGCGGATCCCAAAACTCGTTTTCAGATTTAAGATCTTCCTTTCGAAGGAGACTTGAATATTCGCTCAAAAATCTTAGGGATCCGGCTCTGTGGTGTATTTTATATTCGCAACGAGGTTGCTGTTTTGAGAAAACAATTTGATTACTTGCCCAACGTTCGGGAAGTAAGTCCATCTAATTGAGTCGGCATAAGCGACAGGCCGGGGTACGAACTATGAAGGTGTAAGAGGCTGGGTAACAGTCCATCCACGCATGAGTGGCCGGGTCACGGTCTAGCGCGAGGTCCTAATACGGCCAGGGTGATGACCGGCGAGGAATTCATCCATCTACAGTAGAAAAGGTTACTTATTGGTATCTTTGCCTGATCAGCAAGATATCGGGTTTATGCCAAAATTCTTTTCTTTCCAAATTCATTGGATATTACAACTCTGTTCATACTTTACATGACAGAGGTTTTCAGGAAATGTATGAGATATATATATATATATATGGATATATATATCGGGACTTAATGAAGTATCTCGTAACTTCATTTCTTTTGAATGATATTTCAAGGATTGAATCTATTCAAATCATATCTTGTAGTCTCATCTATGTGGTGAACTTTTGACACAGATTATACCTTGAACGGTGGTTGTTAAAGTAGTATTCGGAAAAGATATAAGTATATTGGAGTATCTTGTAACTTCATCTTTTAAACTTATATTTAGTAAATGAATATCTTGTACATGTCAAACATTTTCAGAAAAACGTTGAGACAAGGTTAGATATATGAGATCACCTTGCAACGATGTTTTTATACAGTTATAAACTGGAACTCTGTGTATATTATACATGTCAGAGGATTTCAAAGATTGTGAAAAGTATATATGTACATATATATACTGAATATTTTGCGACTTGGTCGCGTTAAGGTATCAACTTGGTTCATTTCTTCTTGACCAAGACTTTCATGAGTACTATGAGAATGCTCATATATTGTTAATCATTATACATATTATTTTGGTGGGCTTGTTGCTCACCCTTGCTTTCTTCTTTCATCACACAACAACAGATAGAAAAGATGAACAAGACCAAGCTTCCAATTCGCAAGCGGTTAGGAAACGTTCCGCAGTTTTCTGGAAGCGTTGATGCCGCCGTAGCTGAGGTAGGAGCTACCAATAGGCTAGGTTTTCAACTATTGTTGAACCAGACTTATGTATAATATGAATTGTAATAATGGCAAGGAATATGTAAATTATTCAGAAACCCTTTTAAGGTGTAATGGTTTATAATTGTGGAATAAAATGACTTGTGTTATTTTTGGTATTCATCTCTGAGACTATAACTTGTGGTGTATGTGTGTGTGTATATTGTGGGGTCACAGTACTCAGTAGTTGGTTGACTGTTAAGATTAAGTATTGATAAGGGAAATGGAACTCGTGACAACCCGAATCCTCGACCCCGGATTTGGGGGTGTTACAGAAATGGTATCAGAGCCAAGCGTTATAAACCTCAGAGATGATATGACGTTAAAATAATAAGTTCACTAAGATAATAAGAACTCTTGCCAAGTTCATAATCGGACTACCTAACGTAGTACTGACAGTTAAAACCCTTATGGGAACCCTTATAAATATCGTGATAGAAGTGTAGTTCGTTATCGTATATGGTAGCGGGACTCCGAACCCTGAGGTTGAGGAGCAACAACGCGATGATGTTTTATTACTTATTGGAGATCAGATTATGGATCCGATAGAGCGTCCTAACACGGGACCGGATGATGTTCATATTGAGGATGTAGCGGTTGAGGATGTTGTCCTAGAAGGGATTGTTGCTGAGAAAAATCCCGTGGAGGATCCTGACAAGAATGAATAAAGGACCACTGAGGAATTGATGACTATAGTTAGGGCGACTACCACAGGTAGGATTGGCCGGTCACTACCGGAGGTGCGTTCAAGTTTGTAAAGATAGTAGCCCTTTAACGCGGCTAACTCGTAAGACTGAGAAGTTTGAATGGACAGAGAAATGCAAGAACAGTTTTCAAGAACTGAAGCAAAGATTGGTGATGGCCCCTATGTTGGCATTGCCAGATGGAAAAAGGAGATTTTGTGATTTGTATTGACGCTTCGCATAAGGAATTAGGGTGCTCTTATACAGCACAACAAGGTACTCACGTACGCGTCAAGAAAATTAAGGGAATATAAAATTCGATATCCCCACCCATGAGCTTGGGCTCGTGGTAATAGTTTTTCCCTAAAGATTGGAGGCACTAATTGTATGGAGAGAAGTGCGAGATTTACCTAAGCCATAAGTGCTCTAGTACATTTTCCCGTAGAAAGAGCATAACATACGCCAGAGGAGGCGGTTAGAGCTAATCAAGAATTATGATTGGGAGATTCTTTATCATTCGGGGAAAGCCAACGTGGTGGCTGATGCCCTTAGTAAAAAGGAGAGACTCAAGATGATAATGTCTTTAGGAGAGTTTATAAGAGATTTTGAGAAAATGGAAATAGAAGTGAAGGTGACCGGAGCCGGTACCGAAAAGTTGTTTGAGATTGCAATACAGTCCGAATTATCGGAAAAGAACATATTGTGCCAGAAAAAGTGATGAATGAAGGCAGAGAGCCAACAATTAGATAAAAGATTAATACCGAGAAAGATGATAAGGGAATAATGAGGTTTTTCTACAGAATTTGGGTTCCAAATGTTCAAGAGCTTAAAGATGAGATCTTAGATGAAAGCTAGTTTGAGGAATAAGATTTAGAGCAAACCCTGAACGTGATAGTCAGGGAGGTCGCCATCAAGATAGAAGGAACCCATAACATAATGAAGTGGAAAATGAGGATTTAAAACATGTAGGATGACCCCGATTATGGGGAGGAGGAGGGAACGTTCAGACTAAGGAAACAGAAGTCGAGTAAGGAAAGGGGACCTGAGACGGTACTCCTATACGACAATTTATGGACCTTTCTACACAGAACTTAGACTATTATCCCCAACCACCACCCTGAGGAAACAATGCGGTGAGAAATTCTTTCAGGACCTTTAAGTCGCTAAGCTCTCAGAGTTCCAAGGAACAACCTGACCCAGTCGAGGCAAGAGCCTGGCTAAAGGATATATAGGAATCATTTGAGATTCTAAATGATTGACGAATCACAAAAGACTGTTTTTGTCACTTACCCTCCTAAGAGAGAGGCCACCCGCTGGTGAAAGGCCAAGGAAGGCACGGAGCAAGAGATTATAATAAACTGATTTAAGTTCAGTCAATTGTTTTCAGGAAAGTACTCCCTAAGGTTATGGAGATAGTGTAAAAGCTTTAGAGCCAGAACAAAGGCAGAAGAGTATGATGAATTACGAATCTAAGTTATAAAAGTTGTCAAGATTCGTTCTGAGGACACGAATCCAGAATGATGGGATGTTTGAAATCAATGCTTATGTTGTGTTGGTTCATGAAATAATGATAAGAGAAAGGAAAATAAAAAGAAACTGAAGTGGAAAGGAATATAAAGGCAATAGAGTTTGAGGAATGATAAGGGAGTTGGGTATGAGGAAACCCTAAAGACTCGTAGCAATAGTAATAGAAAAGTATGTAATCGTCAGGATGAGGGTGATTCACCATGAGTTAAAAATGATGGTTGAAAGCATAAGAGATACATATGTTGTACCCCCTTCAAGTTGGAAGGATTCGGGGAAACCTTGAGATAGTTCGAAGGATAAATAATGAGATGCGGATAGACTGAGGAGACAAGAAAGTAAGAAATTAGGAAAATTGGATGAAGTGACCTTCAAGAATGTGAAGTGTAAGACCAGTGGCATGATACCCAGAAAGGGAGACACCAGGTATGAAAGGTATCCCGACATTGAGATGACTGTTGAGATAAATAACAAAAGAAAATGAGGATTTATTAAGAAGATGTTCCCGTTGAACACGACCAATATCTTCCAGAACATCCATGTTATCATTACCAAATCAGGAAAGAAAAGCGGATAACCATTGTTATCTTTTGGAGGCCATATGGATTGACCTCAATTTGAATAAGGATGCTATTATGAAATTAGGTATAGACTATCGAAGTGGGAATGACGAATAAGATAATCTATCAAGGATATATGACTTGATTTATCCATGGAAGGATGCAAGTACCTTTTTAAAGGTGGAATTAAGGATATAACTTCGATAACTTGAGATGAATCCTAGGGGAATGCATAAAGGTTGGCATTCCACCCTTAATAGGGACAACATGAGTTTTGACAGTATGAATTGGAAAGGATCAAGGTAGCAACAACCTTTAAAGATCAGTAAAGAAATTTTTCAAAAGTACATAGACAATGGTTCTAGTATTAGTAAATGGTATTTTGATATGCCATATTCCTAGGGTGTACATGATGAAGGATTTAAGGATAACCTTAAAGGTTTTACAAGGAAACAGGTAATATTCAAAGTTCTCAAGAATAGAAATTTTGATAAAGGAAATATGACGTAATTATAATAATACCAGGTGGGGCACGTGTTGAACCATAAGAAAGTATAGATCGACCCAATGAGGGTCAAGATTGGTGAAAACAAGAAGGACCCATGATAAGAGACGTCCTAAGTATGATCGAGAGTCAGCCGTGACAATGTTCACATCTAAAGACTAAGGCAATGACTTATGGAAAAATGGTGATTTTTTTTCTTTCTCACCAGGACTTAAGAAAAGCATTTTCACATAAGCAGTGATTGAAATGAGGTAGAAAATTTAGTTGAAGGTGGCTAAAAGACATTGATTATAAGGAACTATTGCTATCAGGAAAGGCCAATGAGGTGGCCGACACTCCAAGTGCAAGAGAGCAATTATAGGCGCTCGTGCCAGAGGAATGCAATGATAATGGTTGAAGCCGTGAAGGTTGTATTATGGTTTGGAAGATTGACATTCTTTCTGATGACTGTGCAATACCCAACCGGAATAGTAGTTTGGTAAAGGTTTAATTCGTGTAATCGCCATGAGCGGGCTATCTATCTTAGAAGGAACTATCTTGAGAATAAGCCAGGACCATGTTTCAAAAAGGACTTAATGAACCTTTGAGCTTCATGTCTCCTAATAAAGACATATGGTTAATAATGGTATTAACCTGCTATCGTTGCTTTCATTGAAACTCTTCTGAAATTTTATCTGCTTCATGTCATGTATGTACCTCAGGATCAGGAATGTTCTTCACGAATCTTGAATGGTGATTATGTTACCTCCTTAGAAGGATTCGATATGATATGAATGGACTCCGTATGGTTAGCTATTAAAACTTCATGGAAAACGAAGACTATAGTAGGTCAACGGTGGGCCATAGTAATGTAGGAATGATTCTGCGAGTAATGAGCCGATTACTTACAACCGTGAGAGTTGTATTGGAATGGATGTTGAGAGTGAGTACCACTAATCGGGTCGTGGATAAGTTATCATTGATAGGCTAATTAAGTCGATTATCTAACTATTGAATACTTATTCCTTCTTATCAATAGAGAGTCGTATTACTATACGAGGAAGGTTGCGATGCAAGCATAGAATTCTAATAACGATGACGTCTAGAATGAAATCCCAGATTCGATTTTCGATGTCGAGGGAGTTTCAAAGGTGATTGTTTATAAGCTCGAGCAAGAGCATGGGTCCATAGAATGATGGACGGAATAGTAAATATTCAGACACGTGAAATACGATGCTATAATACTTGACGTTAATATATATACGTATATGTTTTGTTCTTCTATGATAAACCTCTATAGTTCAGAGGTAGATTTTAAGCCAAATATTTTGTGGCAGTATATTTTATATATATACAATTCTCTTCAATTCGTTTTTTCTCTCCTTTTCATTTTATATAAGCTGAGAAGAACAACCCTTCCAGAAGGGGAGGTATTGCCGAATGACTATCTATCTGTGTGATAGAAGCCTAGTAGGATACCATCTATTATTTAATTGCTTGTCAAGTACTAAAGGCTGGCCACCTTCTGTACTAACTATGCGATATAACAAGTGTTCATGATCATAGTGATCTCTCAATAAATTCTTTTACTTCTATACGATGGATCAAGCTTTCAAAGATAGAAGCAGCTAGAAAGGAGTAGTATCAGTGCGGTGGTATTCCGAATCTAACGCGTTCGTGATACTAAGGTTGACGCAATTATTAAAAGGTTATAGAACGCTAACGAGCAAAAGTATAACCAGTATAATAGTAGGAACGGAAGGTAGTAGCGATTACGAACTGGAAAAGAATGGGTATTGAGAAGCAAAAGCTTTAATGCTAAAAGCTATAATAAGAGCCTGTGCAATAGACTTGAAAGAATTTGGAATGATGACTTAACGCGGATTGAGTTTTCTCACGATAATAGATCATATGTCAGGTATCGAGATGTCGTCTTATGAGATCTTTGAGGGAAGACAATGTCGATCTCCCTTATGTTAGGATGAAGTTGTAGAGCGCAAGATGCTCGGACCAGCAGTGGTCCAAAGGACCAAGAATATAATAGATCTAATCAGAGGACGGATGGGAGTAGCCCAAGATGGACATAAGAAGTGTGCTGATTTGACAATGAAAGGACAAAGAGTATGAAGGAGGGAACCTTGTATTGTTAAAAGTATTCCCTTAAAAAGAATTGATGAGGGTTGGAAAGAAAGGAAAGTTTAAGTCCACGAATTGTTGGACCCTTTGAGGTATTAAGACGTATTGGGAAGTTAGCATATGAGCTAGCCCTACCCCCGAACATGTAGCAAGTCATAACGTGTTTCACGTATCAATGTTAAGGAAGTGTAATTCAGATGCCAGATAAATAGGGGCGAATGAGCGCAGAGACATGCAACCAGACGTAACCTATATGGAGCAACCAGGAAGGGTTATAGATTGAAAAGGAACAAGTGCTTAGGAGAAGGGTTATCAAACTAGTCAGAGTTGGTGGTAGAACCACAATATGGGAAAATTGACTTGAGAGTTAGAAAGTGCAATGCTAAGAAAGTATCCCTATTCATTTTCTATCTGATTCCGGGACGGAATCCTTTTAAGGAGGGGAGACTGTAATAACCCCAGTTTTTGGAATCTTTGAAACACTGATGAATATATGAATAGTGATTTTGCTGATTATGCTGATTAAGAAAACTTTTCATACCACACTATGTAGGGGTTCTTTTATTGATCTTCTGAGATATTATTAGTACTCTATGTGGTATATAAGTGTATGTAAAGATCGTTAGAATCCAAATCCGAACACTTTGATTTTTCCCGAAAATCCACCAGATACCGAAAGAATTGAGTATAAGGTAACATGATTAAAAGGATTTAAATTCTAGGATTATAAGAGAGGATCATAAAAGGAATATAATGTATTGAGAAAGGTTAAGGAGACCCAAGTAATAAGATCCCGGGTATGATCCCTCAAACGATAAATGAAAATGAAAGTTAAGCGAATCGTATAACAGATCAGCGGTCATTAGCCAAGTAATTAGGAGCTAATCAAAGAGGTTAGTGATGATGATGTCACCACACCAACAAGAAGAGGACAAATGTGGGTGGATGACATGGGAGGATGACATAAGCATGACCAAAAAGGAAGGAAGGTTGGTTGATTATAAACCACACAAAAATTCACCATGGTTAAAAGGTAATAAATCAAAACAAAGGTGGATCAACCAAGCAAAACAAATCAAAAACACAAAAAACACAATTTGACTCCCATTTTCTTCAAGAAGCTCTCGGCTTCTTTCTTAAGAAATGGGAAGTCCAAGCTCCTCCACTTGCTAATTTACAAGGTAATTATCCTAGCTTCTCCTAGTTAAGTTACATACTTCCTAGGAATCTTAGCTTCAAAATCCTTTCCTAGCATTTCCTATAAATCATTCAAGAAGATGGTGAATAGTACTTTCTTGAAATTAATTTTTGTGTTCTTGATTTCTTGGAAAGATCAAGCTTGTAGGAGGATAGATTAAGGCTTCCATGGGCATTCCAAGGATCTTTCATGGATTAAAAACTTCAAGGAAGGTATAACTCTTCATGATCTTAGTCTTAAGTTTTGTTGTTTGGATTTCCTAATGTTTAGATGATGGGTTAGTGTAATGGGTGTGTAATCATGTTTAGAGCTTTGTTTAGTAAGTGGTTTTGTTGATTTTGGAGTTAGGAGTGATACTTGTTGGATTTAAAGTTCTTGGTCACATTTTTGACTTGGTTTAGATGAATAAGTTGAGATATTGAGTTATGGTTGAATGATATTGTATAGTGGTTGAATGATGGTGGAATGGTGATGATTTGTGGTGGTTTGATATTGATTGGAGTGGTATAAAATTTGGTAATCTCGTAAACATAGCCGTCGTAATGCCCGATTTACCTTAGACTGTTTTTGTCCTTAACATCAGGACCATTGAACTCACTGTTAGGTGTTGACCATTGCCATTTTTAGATAGTTCATGTTACGAGCTTCGTTTTGATATGTGGCTCGCTTGAATCCGATGTACGGTTTAGGAGAAACGACCGTTTTAAGTAACGGCGTTTCACGAACAAACCATTACCCCTCACCTTACTTTGAAACCTTGGTTAAGGCCCTTAAAGGACTAATTGGACTATGAATCATTTATGTAAAGTGTATTAGGCAGTTGGTAAGGCACTCGCGAAAGAATCGCCTTAAAACCCTTAATGGTTAATTTATTAAAAATAGTGGAGCCGAGGGTACTCGAGCAACTTAAGGGAATCGTTGAGCGCAAAGCGAGTGTTAGAGTCTAATTGGTTAAAGTATAGATTCCTAAGCGACTTTGGTTTAATTCCAACTTATATGTTGTTTATAGGTTACCAGACTCGTCCCAAGCCATTTGTCACCCCCAGTTGCTCAGGCAAGTTTTCTACCCGTTATACTGTTGTGGTGATGTATATATGTATATTCATTATCTTGTGATAAATGCATGATTGTTATTAGGAAATCTTGCGATATATTGGAGCATGTGTTATGGTATACATGCATGCCTGTTTTCGTAATCTTGATTTCTAATTGTTGATTCAATTGCTTATAAGTTGCATAATACCTATGCTAGAGATAAGCAGTAGTTGCGTATACCCTTAGTATAGGGGACCCAAAGGTAAACATTTTCTAAAACCGGGAGTCGATGTTCCCGAGTATATTATATATATTTATATATATATATATATATATTGATATAGTTTTCAAAACTATTAATCGAATAAGGTTTATTCGATAACTTTATTTTATTTAATGAATATTAGTTTGAATATTCATTTGAGGACTTAAGACTCCGTTTATTTTATTTAATGAATATTATTTTAAATATTCATTCGAGAACTTAAGACTCCGTTTATTTTATTTAATGAATATTATTTTGAATATTCATTTGAGGACTTAAGACTCCGTTTATTTTATTTAATGAATATTATTTTGAATATTCATTCGAGGACTTAAGACTCCGTTTATTTTATTTAATGAATATTATTTTGAATATTCATTTGAGGACTTAAAACTCCGTTTATTTTATTTAATGAATATTATTTTGAATATTCATTTGTGGACTTATGACTCCGCTTATTTACTAAATAATATTCTTTATTTTATTAAAGAATAATGTTTCGATAATCAAACTTATTTTCGATTATTCAAATAAAGATAGTACTTTCGTATAAGTATATCTTTGGTTATTTAATATCCATTTCATGTATGAGTTTTAAAACTTTTACTTCAATTATTTTTATAAGGATTATCCTTATGGGAATATTATTTAAATAATAATATTCAGATATTTTCTAATATATCGGGACTGATTTATTTCATTAAATCAGCATTACTCCAAACATTCTTAAAAATGTTTTCGAGTCTTCAAAATGATTTTTAAAAGTTAGAGCGGATCCCAAAACTCGTTTTCAGATTTAAGATCTTCCTTTCGAATGAGACTTGAATATTCGCTCAAAAATCTTAGGGATCCGGCTCTGTGGTGTATTTTATATTCGCAACGAGGTTGCTGTTTTGAGAAAACAATTTGATTACTTGCCTAACGTTCGAGAAGTAAGTCCATCTAATTGAGTCCGCATAAGCGACAGGCCGGGGTACGGTCTATGAAGGTGTAAGAGGCTGGGTAACAGTCCATCCACGCGTGAGTGGCCGGTTCACGGTCTAGCGCGAGGTCCTAATGCGGCCAGGGTGATGACCGGCGAGGAATTCATCCATCTACAGTAGAAAAGGTTACTTATTGGTATCTTTGCCTGATCAGCAAGATATCGGGTTTATGCCAAAATTCTTTTCTTTCCAAATTCATTGGATATTACAACTCTGTTCATACTTTACATGACAGAGGTTTTCAGGAAATGTATGAGAGATATATATGGATATATATATTGGGACTTAATGAAGTATCTCGTAACTTCATTTCTTTTGAATGATATTTCAAGGATTGAATCTATTCAAATCATATCTTGTAGTCTCATCTATGTGGTGAACTTTTGACACAGATTATACCTTGAACGGTGGTAGTTCAAGTAGTATTTGGAAAAGATATAAGTATATTGGAGTATCTTATAACTTCATCTTTTAAACTTATATCTAGTAAATGAATATCTTGTGCATGTCAAAGATTTTCAGAAAAACGTTGAGACAAGGTTAGATATATGAGATCACCTTGCAACGATATTTTTATACAGTTATAAACTGGAACTCTGTGTATATTATACATGTCAGAGGATTTCAAAGATTGTGAAAAGTATATATGTACATATATATACTGAATATTTTGCGACTTGGTCGCGTTAAGGTATCAACTTGGTTCATTTCTTCTTGACCAAGACTTTCATGAGTACTATGAGAATGCTCATATATTGTTAATCATTATACATATTATTTTGGTGGTCTTGTTGCTCACCCTTGCTTTCTTCTTTCATCACACAACAATAGATAGAAAAGATGAACAAAACCAAGCTTCTAATTCGCAAGCGGTTAGGAAACGTTCCGCAGTTTTTTGGAAGCGTTGATGCCGCCGTAGCTGAGGTAGGAGCTACCAATAGGCTAGGTTTTCAACTATTGTTGAACCATACTTATGTATAATATGAATTGTAATAATGGCAAGGAATATGTAAATTATTCAGAAACCCTTTTAAGGTGTAATGGTTTATAATTGTGGAATAAAATGACTTGTGTTATTTTTGGTATTCATCTCTGAGACTATAACTTGTGGTGTGTGTGTGTGTATATTGTGGGGTCACAGTACTCAGTAGTTGGTTGACTGTTAAGA
>NC_133650.1:130682511-130685011 GCF_009905375.1 Apium graveolens | reverse complement strand
GTAAGGTTTATGAGTCATCTCATAAAAAATAAAAAAGCAATGTAATAAAGCATCAAGCAATATGGATTCATAAAAAAAAAAAACGAATCTATTCATAGAACAAAAAATAAGAGCTTCGAGCCAATAAAGACTAAGAAAATTGGCTCAAGAAAAAATTTCATTATGAGCTCCGTTGTAGAAATCAGACCTAACCATTAAGTAAGAAGCGATGGGAACGATGGAACCTGTGAATCCAAATCTATTGAAAACAGACTCATTGATCGGGATGGCGAAACAAACCAGAGACTAATTCCTTCATCTATTGGGAAAATAAAAGTCATGAGTTAACCCTACAACTAAAATAGTGACGAAAAGAGTCAATATTCGCCCGTGAAAACTTTATCTTCTTCTTGGATTGATAATTTTTGCTCAATCCAATAGGATAAAAAGCAAAACAAAACGAATATTCGTTAGAACATAAAAAAAGAATATGATATTTAAAAATAGAAATTTAAAAATAGAAATATTAAGATGCTTAGTTAGCTAAAAAAGCAAGATATACAAATGAAAAATAGACATTTTGAAAATTTTCTTATTCGCGAGGAGCTGGATGAGAAGAAACTCTCATGTCCAGTTCTGTAGTAGAGATGGAATTCAGAACCAACCATCAACTATAACCCCAAAAGAACCAGATTCCGTAAACAACATAGAGGAAGAATGAAGGGAATATCTTATCGAGGTAATCATATTTCTTTCGGTAAATACGCTCTTCAGGCACTTGAACCTGCTTGGATCACGTCTAGACAAATAGAAGCAGGTCGACGAGCAATGACACGAAATGCACGCCGCGGTGGAAAAATATGGGTACGTATATTTCCAGACAAACCGGTTACAGTAAGACCCGCAGAAACACGTATGGGTTCGGGGAAAGGATCCCCTGAATATTGGGTAGCTGTTGTTAAACCAGGTCGAATACTTTATGAAATGGGTGGAGTAACAGAAAATATAGCCAGAAGGGCGATTTCAATAGCATCGTCCAAAATGCCTATACGAACTCAATTCATTATTTCGGGATAAAAAGAATCAAAAGAAAAAGGTCTTGGGGATAAAAAACAATAACAGGTGCCGGTTTCTTTCTTTGGACAAACAATATTTCTTTTTTTTTTTTTCTTCACTCTTTGCTTTGCATTGAAAGAATATATTCTAAAAAAATGATATGATTCAACCCCAGACCCTTTTGAATGTAGCGGATAACAGCGGGGCTCGAGAATTGATGTGTATTCGAATCATAGGAGCTAGCAATCGTCGATATGCTCATATCGGTGACGTTATTGTTGCTGTGATCAAAGACGCAGTGCCAAATATGCCCCTAACAAGATCAGAAGTGGTCAGAGCTGTAATTGTACGTACTTGTAAAGAACTCAAACGTGATAACGGTATGATAATACGATATGATGACAATGCTGCGGTTGTCATTGACCAAGAAGGAAACCCCAAAGGAACTCGAATTTTTGGTGCAATTGCCCGGGAATTGAGACAGTTAAATTTTACTAAAATAGTTTCATTAGCTCCGGAGGTATTGTAAGGTCTTCTAAAATAAGATAATACCATCGTATGGTTATAGTAAAGTATTTGAAAGAAAGAGATTAAGAAATATATTCAGAATTTTTAGTAGATTGTGTCTCACGCATATGCCTTTAATTTAAATTAAAATTCATAAAAAAATAAGTAAAAAAAACATGTTGATTATATCAAAATTGGGGAGCACCAAGAAATTTAATTCACCATGGGTAGGGATATTATTGCTGACATAATAACTTCTATACGAAATGCTGATATGGATAGAAAAAGGGTGGTTCGAATAGCATATACTAATATCACTGAAAATATTGTTAAAATACTTTTACGAGAAGGTTTTATCGAAAACGTGAGAAAACATAAAGAAACCAAAAAAGATTTTTTGGTTTTAACCCTACGGCATAGAAGGAATAGGAAAAGGTCTTATAAAAATTTTTTAAATTTAAAACGGATCAGCCGCCCTGGTCTCCGAATCTATTCGAACTACCAACGAATTCCTAGAATTTTAGGTGGGATGGGAATTGTAATTATTTCTACTTCTCGAGGTATAATGACAGACCGAGAGGCTCGACTAGAACGAATTGGTGGAGAAGTTTTGTGTTATATATGGTAATCCTTCTAATATACGAATTGGGTCCGAAACTTCTTATTTGTGAAAACAAAAAGAAAAGGGGCGGGTTGTCTAATATCGTTCCTCCTCCATCAATTGATACTTCAAGGAGGCTTTACCTGGAATGAAAGAACAAAAATGGATTCATGAGGGTTTAATTACAGAATCCCTTCCCAACGGTATGTTCCGGATTCGCTTAGATAATCAAGATATGATTCTAGGTTATGTTTCGGGAAAGATCCGACGTAGTTTTATACGGATACTACCAGGCGATAGAGTTAAAATTGAAGTAAGTCGTTATGATTCAACCAGAGGACGTATAATTTATCGACT